>NW_020797901.1:1011920-1200557 GCF_003369625.1 Aspergillus mulundensis | reverse complement strand
TATTAATAACACAGGGTTTTTTTAGTAATTATATTAATAGTTTTTAACTTAATATTACTTTAATAAGCTAGGATTAACTTGGACGGCAGCACATGGGCCCTTAATATTTTAAATTTTTATTAATATTAAATATTAGTATTAATATTAATATTAAATTAGTATTTTTACCTATATTTATATTTATTTTAATCTTGTAGCAGTGTTTTATAGCCTATATAATTAGCCTAAATAATAAATAATATTAAATTAAAATTATTAAACTAACCTATTAAGTGCTACCTTATCCCTCACTGATGCCCTCGCAGTGGTGTGTCGACATTGCTGAAGACGATTGCCGGCCAGACGCGAGGGCTGCACCTCGACGAGGGATTGAACATGAACTATCAAGGTGAAGTCAACCCTACCCGCCAGCATTCGGATTCTCACACGGATCAGGAATCCCCCGGAAAGCCATGCACCGGGAGTTCCGCGGCGACGCCATCTACCAGGCTGAGACCGAGGTGCATTTCCCGCATTTGACTGTCGGGCAGACGCTCATGTTTGCAGCATTGGCCGGGACGCCACAGAACCGACTGGCCAATGTATCGCGCAGGGACTACGCGGCGCATCTCCGCGATGTGATCATGGCCGTCTTCGGCATCTCCCACACGGTGAACACCAAGGTTGGCAGTGACTATGTCCGCGGCGTGAGTGGTGGGGAGCGCAAGCGGGTCAGTATTGCAGAGGTGGCTCTCGCGCGGAGCCCGCTCCAATGCTGTGACAACAGTACACGAGGCCTTGACAGCGCAACAGCCGTGGAGTTCGTGCGGGCAATTCGCATCTCGGCGGACGTGCTGGAGGCAACAGCCGTTGTCTCGCTGTACCAGGCGCCCCAGGAAGCTTATGATGTTTGCGGCCCTCCCTCAAGACCCTTAAGACAAGAGGCCGGCTAACAAGGTCGACAGCTATTCGACAAGGTCACCGTTCTCTACGAGGGCCGCCAGATATACTACGGGCCGGTGGAGCGGGCAAAAGACTACTTCATCCAGATAGGCTTTTCCTGTCTAGAGCGACAGACGGTGCCGGACTTCCTCACCTCGCTCACCAGCCCCGAGGAACGAAGGGTCCGGCCGGGCTATGAAGATCGTGTTCCTCGAACTGCAGACGAATTCGCGACTTGTTGGCAGGCAAGCCAGCTTCGCAAGGACCTTCTGCAGCAGATCGCATTGTTTGAACAGGAGTTTCCGGTCGGAGGCCCATCGGCAGACCAGTTTCGCCATGCGAGAACGGTGGAGAAGTCTTCCCTGATGTATTCCTCACCCTTATCTCCATCTCAGCTGCATCCACTGACTGGGCAGGACCCCGAGCTCTCCATACACGATCTCCATCCCGCGGCAGGTCGCCCTCTGCGCCCAGCGAGGCGTCCAGCGGATCCAAGGCGACAAGACGTTTCCCATCGTGACCATCTTCGGGTGCTTTCTGATATCTCTGATCCTCGAAAGCGTCTTTTATGACTTGCCAGACGACACCCAAAGTCTCAACAGCCGATGCATCCTCCTCTTCTTCGCCCTGTTATTCAACGCCCTGAACAGCTCGCTCGAGGTATGATGCTGTATTCCATCCACCGACCAAGGCTGACTCTTCGTCCTAGATTCTCTCGCTCTATGCACAACGCCCCATCGTCGACAAGCAGGCAACATACGCCTTCATCCACCCGCTGTCTGAGGCCCTGTCCTCCATCATCTGCGACCTGCCCACTAAAATCCTCAGCACCCTCGCCCTCAACATCCCGCTCTACTTCATGGCCAATCTGCGTCAAAGTGCGGGTGCCTTTTTCATCTACCTCCTGTTTGCCTTTTCCTCCACCCTCACAATGTCCTCTATTTTCCGCACCATCGGACAGTCGACACGCAGCATAGCGCAGGCTCTCACTCCCACTTCGCTGTTTGTGATCGGGCTGGTCGTGTATGCAGGGTTTGTGTTGCCGATACGGAATATGCAAGGGTGGCTGCGCTGGGTCAACTATATTGACCCGCTTGCATATGCGTACGAGAGTCTGGTTGCGAACGAGATGCGCGGGCGCCAGTTTTCCTGCACAAGCTTCGTGCCCAGCGGACCGGGGTATGAGGGAGTTGACGCGCAGAGTCGCACCTGTTCCATCGCGGGGGCTGTCGCGGGGAGCAGCATTGTCGGTGGTGACGCCTATGTTGCCGCGAGCTATGAATATTACTATTCTCATGTGTGGAGGTACGTCTTTCCCAGCGGAGAGATATCTATACTGCTTCAGCCAGCACTGGCACTGACATCGTATACCAGGAACTTCGGAATTCTGATCGCATATATTGTGTGTTTCACTATGGCTTACGTGCTCTGCGCCGAGTATATCCCCGGCGACGTGTCACAGGGCGAGGTGCTTCTCTTCCACCGAGCTCAGAAACGCAAGTTAGATCAAAAGGTCCATCGAGATGAGGAGACTGCGAGAGAGCCAACGGCGTTGGACGGGCGGGCAGAGAAGGCGGATGAAGAGAAGGCTGTGGTTATTCAAGAGCAACATAGCGTTCTGCACTGGGAAGATCTCTGCTACGAGGTGTCGATCAAGGGAGAGCCCAGAAGGATATTGAACCGGGTGTCTGGGATGGTGCAGCCGGGGGTTCTCACTGCGTTGATGGTTTGTTGCTCTCTCTCGTGGCCTGTTGCATCAAACGTTAACATTCCCAGGGAGCATCCGGCGCAGGTAAAACAACGTTGTTGGACGTACTGGCCAACAGGGTAAACGCCGGGGTGGTGACAGGCGACGTCTGCGTCAATGGCCGTCCCCGAGATGCATCCTTCCAGCGTCAGGTTGGCTATGTTCAGCAGCAGGACATTCACCTCGAAACCACCACTGTCAGGGAGGCTCTGGTCTTCAGCGCCTGCTTGAGACAGCCAGCCCATGTGCCAAAGGCAGAGAAGCTGCACTATGTGGAAGAGATTATTGGCGTGCTGGAGATGAACGCCTACGCTGATGCAGTGGTTGGCCTGCCTGGTGAAGGTCTCAATGTCGAGCAAAGAAAAAGGCTGACTATTGGCGTGGAGCTCGCTGCAAAGCCTGATCTGCTTATATTCCTCGACGAGCCAACCTCTGGATTGGACAGCCAGACAGCATGGTCTATTTTGCTATTGCTAAGAAAGCTTGCAGATCACGGACAAGCCATTCTCTGCACAATTTACCAGCCCTCGGCCATGCTATTCCAATAGTTTGATCGCCTGCTTCTTCTGGCCAAGGGGGGTAATACCGTCTACTTCGGCGACATCGGACAGAACTCCAGGACGCTGATTGACTACTTTGAGCGCCATGGCGGAGAGCCCTGTGCGGCGGATTCCAATCCTGCCGAGTGGATGTTGCACGTCATTGGGGCTGCACCTGGAAGTGTAGCTGTCCGTGACTGGCCGGAGACATGGAAGGCCAGCCCTGAATACGCCCAGCTGCGTCAGGAGTTGCAGAGGCTCAAAAGCAACCCTCGGAGTGAGGCAAAGCCCTCCAGTCAGCAACAGTACGCAGCGCCCTTTGGCACGCAACTGATGCTCTGTACCACGCGAGTATTCCAGCAGTACTGGCGAACCCCTTCCTATTTATGGAGCAAGCTGATTCTGTGTTTTGGCACGGTAAGTCTGTTGAAAGTAACAAAGTCTCCAGATGCTCATCCATTGCAGGCCTTATTCATCGGTCTCTCCTTCTTGCAGACGGAGATCTCCGTCATGGGCCTCCAGCATCAAATGTTCGCCATCTTCATGCTCTTCGTCATCTTTGCCTTTCTCGCCTACCAAACCATGCCCAACTATATCCTCCAACGAACGCTGTACGAAGCCCGCGAGTCTCCCTCCAAGATCTACTCCTGGCTGGCGTTCATGCTGGCCAACATCATTGTCGAGATCCCCTGGAACAGTTTGGCCACGGTGATCATCTACCTCCCCTTTTACTATATAATTGGAATGGACAAGAACGCGGATGTCACACACACCCGAACCGAACGGAGCTGGCTGATGGTTCTGCTGATCTGGACATTCATGGTGCATTGCGCCACGTTTACCATCATGGTTGTTGCCAGTGCATCCACCGCAGAAGTCGGTGCCATCATCGCGCTCATCTTGTACACCATGAGCCTGATTTTCTGTGGGTATGTTGTCTCTGCCCACTGTTCTCTCCCTTGCTAACATCAACGTACCAGAGTGATGGCAACCCCCGCATCCATGCCCGGCTTCTGGATCTTCATGTACCGCGTCTCGCCCCTGACCTACCTGATCAGCGGCATGCTCTCGGCCGGTCTCGGACAAACGCCCGTAACATGCACAGATGTTGAAGTCACGCTGGTGCAGCCGCCAAGTGGGAAGACCTGCAGCGAGTACCTGTCTGCATATATGCAGACGGCGGGAGGAGCCCTGTATAACCCCGACGCGACGACAGACTGTCAGTTCTGCTCGATGACCTCCTCGGACGTGTTTCTGGCGTCGTCGTCATCGGACTATGGCGATCGGTGGAGGAACTTTGGGCTCATGTGGGTTTATATCGTGTTTAATGTGGGCGCAGCCCTGGGACTGTATTGGCTTGGGAGAGTGCCGAAGGGTTGGAGCTGGGGGTCGGTTGGGAAGAGGCTCAGGAGGGCTGGCGAGGTTGTGGGGATGAAGGGCCAGTAACCTGGGTGGATGCTGCTCTCTGGCTTGACTCTGCCAGCTCCGTCAGTTCTGTATTTATACTCTGTTGGCTTTTGTTTTCACGTACCTAATTTCCTTACTTGCATCAAGATTGACGAGCTTACCAAGTCCACGATAGACAATTGCTATAGATAACAATGCTATGATCCATCTCACATGGTTGCAATATCATCGTAGTCATTCCGTGATAGTAATACTCCAACTTTCGCTTGGCCGAGCACGCAATCGCCCACCACGATGATCTAGAGAGTCTAGAGAGACACTAGGAGCATCCGGGCGGGGCAAACTGCTCTGGCGTGATTGCGAGAAAAAGCTATAAGAGACGGCCGGGGTGCCATCTTTTCATTGTTATTCCTCGCAACATCTTCAGAATGGGCAAACCATCCGCCATTTCCACCACGGAGGCCCGACCCGATGCCCACCCCGAGAAGCGAAAATGGTACCGTTCAACCCTGTTCAACGCCTTTGTCATCGGCGCCGTGGGGTTCCTCGCTCCAGGCCTCTGGAACGCCATGTCTTCTCTCGGCGCCGGCGGTGCCCAGGAGCCCTATCTTGTCAACGCAGCCAACGCCCTTGTCTTTGGGCTCATGGGCTTCTTGTGCCTGTTTGGCGGCCCCCTTGCCAACCGCATTGGTCTTGCCTGGACGCTGTTCCTCGGCGCGGTTGGCTACCCCGTGTACTCCGCCGGACTGTACACCAACAACCGGTACGGGAATGAATGGCTGGTCCTTGTCGGCGCCGTCTTCTGCGGTGTCTCCGCGGGGCTCTTCTGGGCGAGTGAAGGTGCTGTCGCGCTGGGCTACCCCGAGCCTGGGAAACGCGGTCGGTACATGAACATTTGGCTGTGGTTTCGAACGGGCGGTCCGCTCGTCGGCGGGGCAATCGTGCTGGCATTGAATAACGACGCCTCGGCCGTGAAGAAAGGGTCGGTCGACGCGCAGACCTATCTCATCTTCGTGGCGCTGCAGTGCGTCGCCGCGCCCGTGGCCCTCCTCCTCTCGCCGCCCGAAAAGGTCCAGCGCAGCGACGGGACCAAGGTGATTGTGCGGGCCGAGGGCAGCTTTGCCGCCGAGTTTCGTGCCCTGTACAAGGCGAGCATGCGGCGCGATATCCTCCTCCTGTTGCCGATCTTCTGGGCCGCCTACTTCAACCAGTACTCGGGCAACTTCCAGACATACTACTTTGGCGTGCGCGCCCGAGCGCTCATCGGCTTCGTCAGCAACTTTGGAACCCTGCTCTCCTCCCAGCTCATCAGTACCCTCCTCGACTACAAGGGTCTCCCCGTGGAGCGGCGCATCCAGTTCGGCTTCTACTGGGTCGTCGTGTGGCACGTCATTGCGTGGATATATGGATGGGTGATCCAGGAGAAGTACACGGCAAACCCGCCGGCGTGGGACTGGGTGGATGCCGGGTTCGTCGAAGGCTTCTTCGTGCTGTTGCTCTGGGACTTTGCGCGACAGGCGCTGCAGAACTGGCTGTACTACTTCCTGGCGACGAAGACAGACAACATCTCGGAGCTGAGTCGGTTCTCCGGCATCCTGCGCGGGCAGGAGAGTTTTGCGCAGGCGATCAGTTTTGGCCTGAATACGAGAAATTGGACAGGTGGAAGGGTGCCCTTGGCGGTTAATACAATCCTGCTTGGTATGTTTGTTCGCGAATGCCCATTGTGGGATACTAACGTTCACAAGGTCTCGCTGTGTACCCGACTTGGTTGGCCATGAAGGAGCACATCCCCGTTGGAACAGAGAAGGATGTTTCCAGTGCCGGTAGAGACGAGGAGACGGGGGTGGTGACGGTCCCTGTCACGCATGAAAGTAAGGAGACCTTTGCCAAACCCTAACCCTATGCCAGGCCGGAGTCTGGGCATCCGTGAGAGATACGGAGTTTACTGCCTAGTTTGTTTTGCATGGGGACTTAGGTATGCCTATAAGCGAGCATGGCTATGACCAAGGGTTCCACTGTTGGTGCTGACGAGGTCTGGGTACTCCGAAGGCCCATTGACATCATGGGAACAAGCTGCATGACCCGAGTATAACCCCGCTTACTCTTTAAAAGCCGTCTGGCATCTTTTTTTCTGTTCCCTATCCAAACTCCACACAGACTGTAGACATCATGACTGGCCAAGCGCATCTCGACAAGTATACTCACCCTCCGGAGACAACGGAGAAGCGTAAGTAACCTATGATTCCAGCACGCGATAGCATAAAACTCACGGCGAATAGTCCAGTATGCAGAACTGACCACCATTGACCTCTCTGAATTCGATCGCCCAGGAGGTAAGGAGAAACTGGTCGCGCAGCTGAAGGATGCCGCGCATGAGATCGGTATGGTACACTTCCCTGCCTTCTGGCCCGTCGAGCTCAACTCATTGCAGGTTTCTTCTACGTCGAGAATTTCGGTCTCACGCAGGACGAGATCGACCGGCAATTCGCGATCGGCCGCGAGTTCTTTGCCCTTCCAGAGCAGGAACGGATCAAGTATCGAGCGCCACTCGAAGAAGGCATCTACAATGGCTATCGTCCCCTGGGGTCGATCGAGATCCTCCCCGGACTGCGCGACAACATCGAATTCTACAACGTGATGAAATTCCTCCCCCAGTATGACCGCGAGCATCCCAATATCTACCGGCAGCACTGGGCAGAGATCGAAAAGTTTCACCGGCACGTCCATGAGCACATTGCCTACCGGCTCTTCCGGTTACTGGCTCTCGTCTTAGAGATCCCCGAGGATGAGCTGGAAAACGGCCACCGCTACGAGGCCAACTGCGACAGTGGGCTGCGGTACATGATGTACCGGGCGCGCTCCGAAGAGGAGAACAACAGGTACAAGGACTTGTACTCGCGAGGCCACACGGACAATGGCACCATCACCTTTGTCTTCCAGCAGCCGGTGGCCGCACTGCAGGTCAGGAAGTCGGAGGACGCCGAGTGGGAATGGCTGCGCATCCCTCCAGGTAAGATTGCCGTCAACATCGCCGACATGCTCTCGATCGTGTCCAATGGATATCTGAAAAGTGGCATCCATCGAGTCGTGGTGCCCCCGGCCGACCAGGCATGCAATGACCGACTGGGGCTGCTCTACTTTGTCCGTCCCAGTGACCGACTGATGCTGAAGACGGTGGACAGCCCCCTCTTGCGTCGATTGGGCATCTACAAGGAAGGGAACAACAACGAGATCGATGTGCCTGCCATCGAGTGGACCAGGGCGCGCGTTCGCAAGAACTGGTCCAGATCGCCCACGGATCTCAATGCGGGCACTTCGCTAGCAGGATTTTCTGTCAAGCATTTCCATGATTAATTTTAGCTAGTCCTAGTTGTGACAAGGAGAATGTACTACAGCCAAGGTCCGCAGCATCTCGTTTGTAAGGATCATCACCCCCTCGTCTGCTCCAATGCCCGGTTTCGACAGCATGAAATCCGGCTGCGTTGCCAGTGCCACATGTGCCGTCATGCGTGCAGAGATGTCTGTTTCGTTCGCGGATCCTCCAAGGCAACACCCCACCCCTCGCTCGCGGCAGTAGAGCACAGCGTCGATGCTGTTGTGGATCGCCCCCAGGTCGGACATCTTGATCTGGACAAAGTCGACGGCCTCCGCTTCTGCAAAGTCCTTGGTGTCTTGCAGGGTATTGCACCATTCGTCGGCCACAATCTGCACGGGGATGGCCAGTGCGCGCAATCGGAGTCGCAGATCTCTCAAGCGCTCGATCTGCGCAGCCTTGGTGGGGGCAATGATTGGCGACTCGATGAGAACGTCATATGGCTGAGCTGCGCGCTGCACTTGGCCGAGAAAGGCGACCAATTGATCTTGATCTTGGAACAGATCCCCAAGAGTGCCGTAGACATCAAAGTGTAGCCTTGGATGGTACCCCGAGGGGCCCCGTTCCTGGACACGACGAGCCACCTTCTCGACGAACTCCAACAGGGTCTTCCCGCCCGGCCCAAGGTCATCGATGTGGAGAAAGGAAGCGTGGGGCAAGATTGCGACCTGCTTCATGATCATGCGGTCCAATTGGAGGAAGTCGTTGCGGTGGCAGGAAGCCAGGATGTCGACTGGTTGGCCAGCCACCGCGATGCCCCATTCCTGCACGATGATCTCAGCGGGCACACAACCGTGCAGAGATGCACTGGCAGCAAGCAGCGCCTGCGACAGTCCATACCGGATGGCGGAATGCAGGCAGACATTGCCCAGCTCTGGCCATGGCGAATCAATGCGCACAGAGTTCGGTCGGAAGCGTGTCATGTCGCAGCTCAGTAGCCAGGGCTGGACCACAGACTGCAGCACCGGCAGATGCTCGCTGGCGACAAACAGGGCGTCGCGATTCGCTGCCCCGGAGAAGATGACGTCGACACAGTCCCCCACGGCCATCTGGCCATTGGGGAGATGCAGCAGGATGGAGATCACCTGGCCGGGCTGGACGACCTGCTGAAATCCTGGCGTGAGGGGTTGGATGTTGTCGACCAGGGGGTCGTAACTCGCACTCTGGCGGACGGCCTCGAGGTCCTTGACAAAGTATCCGGAGATGCCAGTCACGAATTGCACTCTTGTTGGCTTCATGGTTGAGTCTGGATTGCATGATTCGTCAGGGAGCTTGCGATATATATGCTGGTCACCCCCGCTTACGTTGATTGTTTACTGCAGGAAATACAGATGATCAGACTAGATCCAGATCGAAGGTCCGCCTCTCCACTACACGACGGGGATTCCCAGATTCACCGAGACGGTCTTGGTCTGCGTGTAGTTGAACAGCGCCTCCTCGCCCAGCTCTCGCCCAATGCCCGACTGCTTGAATCCGCCAAAGGGCAGCTGCCAGTGCACCCCGTTGTACTGATTCACCCACACCGTGCCGGCCTTGATCTTGTTGGCCATCTCGATTGCCGTCTTGAGGTTCTCGGTGTGTATCCCCGAGGCCAATCCGTACGTGGTGTCGTTGGAGGCCTCGACGATCTCGTCAACCGTCTCAAACTTGGCGATGACACCAACAGGGCCGAAGATCTCTTCGCGCACGATCTCCATGTCGCTCGAGACGCCGGAGAAGATGGTGGGCTCCATAAAGCAGCCTGGTCGATCGACGCGCTTTCCTCCAGTCTCCACTCTGGCGCCGGCCTTCTTGCCAGATTCCACATACCTGCAGGCATTAGCAATCAATCTGAACCAAGTTGAACTGCGGCATACCCAAGAATACGTTCCAGCTGAGTCTTGGAGACCTGCGCTCCGTGAGTGGTCTTTTCGTCCTCAGGAGGCCCAATAACAAGTTGCTGGACGTGTTCCTTGAGCTTCTGCACGAAGACATCGTAGATGCCCGACTGCACGTAGATCCGACTGCCTGCGCAGCAGTTTTGCCCCATATTCGAGAAGACTCCGTTGTGGATCCAGCGAACAGCCTGGTCGAGGTTTGCGTCATTGAAGACAATGTTCGGCGACTTTCCTCCCAGCTCCAAAGTCACCTTCTTCAGGTTGGAGTTGGCTGCGTCCTTGAGAATCTTGCGACCGACGGCTGTAGATCCTGTAAAGGCGACTTTGTCCACGTCCATATGACGCGAGAGTGCAGACCCTGCAATGTCGCCATAGCCAGTAATGATGTTGATGACCCCAGGAGGGAAGCCTGCCTGCATGATGAGCTCAGCTGCAACCAGGGCAGACAGGGGGGTCATCTCTGCGGTCTTGATCACCACCGTGTTTCCACACGCAATGGCCGGTCCGATTTTCCAAGCCCACATCATCAGGGGCTGCAGCGAACTTGTTAGCATTGAGGGACACGTTGACTAGGAGGGAGCTCACGAAATTCCATGGGATGATCTGCCCGCAGACGCCAATCTGCAGTGACAAGTTAGCATCCCTCTGGGGACCGGTCGAGGTCATTCTCACCGGTTCGCGTCTGGTATAGTTGAAATGCTGAGGACTGGTGTCGATAACTCGCCCTTCAATCTTGTCCGCCCAGCCAGCATAGTACCGGAGACACCCGATCGCCTCCCCAATGTCGCCCCGGGCGCTGTTGATCGGCTTCCCATTGTCCATCGATTCAACCGCCGCCAGCTTCTCCAGAGACTCCTCCATCAGGGTGACCAGCTTGTAGAGATACTGCGATCGTTCAGTAGGAGTGGCCAGTTTCCAGGGCCCGTTTAGAGCCTTGCGAGCGGCTGCGACGGCCCTGTCCACATCGTTCTCGCGTGCCTCGCTGACGCTGCAGATTTTCTCTTCTGTTCTACGAGCAGTCAGTACAGCAGCAATCTCGATCATTAGTAGGCGTACGCTGGGTTTATCTGTCGGTTGTCAGTTGCAACTTCTATTGACCGATATCGTAGCACGTACCACGTCAATAGTGCGCCCGTTGAGCCCGCCAACAAACTGATTATTGATGAACCTATTCATTTAGCCAACATTTATGGAATGCGTATTCAGCCAACGTACAGTCCTGTCGGCTGCTGGTAGGAAAGACCAGTTGGGGTGATGAGAGAAACAGTGCTCGGGGTCGCCATGACGAAGCAGTGCAATGGTAGAGAGGTGAAGAGAAGATCAAACGGGCTGCAGGAGAAGGAAGTGTTGACTGATCATTGACTGACTGCGTCATAGCAGCCACTTGTTATGGAATGGGTTTACTACGAGGACAGGGCAGATCAATGATATAGACTCGTTGACAGTCCTAGGGCTGATGTAGGGTTCGCTGGGAACCCTATAAGCCTACCCAGGCCACTGCAATCTATCCCATTTTCTTATTTTGTTCCTGGTGAGGGGTCCCGGGATGTGAGGTTTATGGAACATACTGATATATATAATCGGCGGACAGCACATACTCAGACCCTCAGCCTCTCAGTTAGGACTGGTACAAGCACCGGCCTTCAGAAAGCTCTAGAAGCAGGTTTGGGAATATTTTCCATCCAGCGTTGATTACTCTATGATGGTTTCATCCAGCTAACTCTTCTATAGCAGCGAGGGCAATGTTGGAGTGAAGCTGCCCCGCGACCGTAAGCGCCGAGGTGCAAGTGCAGCTTCGCCCAGCCTCTCCAATTTCTCCTTCTACAACTCTCGACTCACAGACACCCCTTTCAAGATGAGCCTCAATGACTTCGTTGGTACTGTCTTAAAATATGGCTTCACCTCTCTGGCTGCTGCAGCTGGACTGTACGCAGTCCTGCTGGGGCTTCTCACCACTGCCACCTTCCAATCGCATGTCGTCTACCTGCACGCCATCCAAATGACCTGGTTCAGAGACCTCGATGTACCAGAAACCTTTGGCTTTCTCAAGAATCAAGTGACTCCATTCGTCATCAAGGCTGCCGACGACCAACATTTGTACGCCTGGCATGTCTTGCCGATCGAGTTGTATCGCAAGCATGAGCTGGCCCTCGCCGCAGAGCAGACGGGATTTGTGCCAGACATCACCTCCCGCCTGGCCTTCAAGCTCTTGCGCGACGATCCAGAGACTCGCTTGGTGATCCATATGCATGGGGCTGGGGGTACGGTCGCGTCGGGGCACCGAGTGCCCAACTACCGGGCCCTGTCTGCAGGCCACCCGGGCAGGATCCACGTCCTGACCTTCGATTACCGCGGATTCGGACGAAGCAAGGGCAAGCCATCGGAAGTTGGCTTGATTGAAGATGCACTTGCCGTGACAGAATGGGCCATGGATGTTGTTGGCATTCCTGCGTCTCGAATCGTGATCTTCGGGCAGTCCATGGGCACCGCTGCAGCGGTCGCGGTCTCCCATCACTTTGCATCGCAGTCCCCTCCGACTGTCTTCGCAGGCACGGTCCTTGTCGCGCCGTTTGTCAATGTTCCGACTTTGGTCTCGACCTATCGCGTGGCAGGGACTCTTCCTATACTCTCGCCTCTCCGCCGATTCCCTGCTCTGTTCGGCTATCTTCTCCGGTTCATCCGCGATCAATGGCTGACCAACGAACGCATCACCCAAATGGTCCGCATGAACGAGGTCAATGAGGAGAAATACCGCCTCACTATCATCCACGCTGAGGACGACTGGGACATCCCATCGCACCACTCGGAGCTTCTGTTTTGGCATGCCGTCAACGGCTCGATCCCGGTCGGCATCACCTACGAGGACCTCGAGTACAAGAAGGCGGAGTCTCAGGTTAACCTCGGTGCTGCAGGGACAATCATGGAATGGCGGACCGACTACGGAGTGATCCGAGAGGAGATCCTCAAGAGTGGGCTACATGATGTGGTGATGGGCTATCCTGTTGTCACCATGGCCGTGATGCGCCACTTCGAGGCCGCGGACCCTTCATTTACTATTGAACCATAGAGCTATGTTCATCTGTCCAGATACATGTCATAGAATGCCATCAAAGAGTTATCCCATAGTCTGCAACATCATAAGTCTCATACACACGCTTTTCTACTGCTCTCAGAGCGACAAAGACCTCCCCCATCATCAGTAGACGGCTGGCAAAGTACAGCGCTGGCGATCCAATCTGGACAATGGTAATGACTCCGTTCCAGCAGAGCACGACCTTCTCAAAATGCATGAAGGCGAGAAGCGAGAAGATGGAGACAAATGCCGAGGACCTCCACATCCATTTCTCTGCGACCGTTGGGAAAGCCGTGTTCCAGCATGCCAGATGGAGGGCGCCAAACGATGCCCCGAACAGAGAGCAGAGGGCTCGAATGGTCTTTGAATTGTACAGATACGGGTCCCAGTGTGCCACCACGATGTCCTTGCGAGCTTTGATCTCGCCCTCTTCACCTCGTATCTCTGCTTCGCCGAATGTCGGTGATTTCGGCGTCTCTTGCTGGCTGTTCCCTGGCCGCGTCTGCTGGGTGGCTTTCCTTGATTCTCGTTCCTCTTCTTCCTTCTCCAAGACTCGGGGCGTGAGATCCCATATGCTCCAATACGTCTTCTGGGCGTTGACATAATCGAACTTGTCGCTCAAGGCCATGGACTCGAACTTTATCAATTGCTCGAGGTCCATCGGGGGAAGATCAACAACCGTGGGCGCGAATACGTCCTTTGGCTTCTCCCACCAGAAGAAGTAAGTGATGGCAAAGAGTGGAATGTAGCTCAGCGTCATGCTCTCAAGCTGCGAGAGCGGGAGGGCATTCGCGGCACGCATGATACACGTCGCCACGAACCACAGCACTTGGAACAAGGTGATGAGCTTCGTGATACTGTCGCTCTTGTTTTTGTCGCGGATCTGTTTCTCCGTGAGGCCCCAGCTTGCATAGTCTCTTCTCCAGTCAATGGCGCCCTGTTCCAACAGCCAAGTAAACTGGTTGGGCCAAACAACCCTATTGCCCTCGGGTGTTCTATATCGTAGAGCAAGCATGCTGATATAGTACGCATGAAGCAGCTTGAACTCCCCGTTTGTATATTTCGAACACTCCTCGACCATCCGCCGGCACTGAGCCCATTCCTGGAGACCCTCAACGGCGATGAATTCGGGCGCAAGCAGTGTTTTCGCAAGGAGAGCGAGCTTGTGACATGTCGCGAAAGATTCACTTTGATATACACGCGGATGGATCACAACCCAGGTGCAGAGAACAATGGTGGTGAGACAAGTCGTCAGAAGGCCTAACGTGCCTCGTCCATTGGGTTCCGACACCCATCCGACTAACTCTGGGTCCGACGAGTTCATGTTGACCTTGCAAGTTACATTGGTAATGTCTGTTATGGAGTGAAGTGATTCTTATCCCAGTCGCTAACTGCCAGGATTCACGACGTACTTTTGGGGAGGATTGTGCCTGAAACACTACCTGCAGGGGTCATGGTGTTTACGCCACTTGTCGCGAATCAAAAACATCCATTTAGCACCGAGAGCCCCTGCGCTATCTTAGATATGAACATTGGATTTTATTGGCGCTCTGCCCGTGGTGTAAAAGTAGTAGGGGCCGGCGCTTAGCCCTCCTTTGTGACTGGGTTACCCCCACGAGGCCATCACAGCAGCCTCGCATGTTCGAAATGAAAGCTAGGTTAGAGCTGTAGCTTTATTCATCATCAAGTTCATCATTCCTGATCCCGGATACCTAGTCAAAGGCGAGATAATCTATCGAAGCTCTGTGCAGATGTCCGCCTTCGAAGTGACGTTTGTTATTGAGAAGGCCCATGGAGAATATCATCCGCGATCTTCTCAGCAACCATATAACAGCTGGCCTGCGGATGTCCCGGCGGCAGAGCAGGAAAGATGCTTGCATCGACTACTCGCAGATTATTGACTCCAATGACGCGGGCTTGACTGTCCACCACCGCATTACGATCAGTCGCCTTCCCCATGACACATGTGCCCGCTGGGTGGTATACGGGGCTAATTGTAGCACGGATGTACTCCAAAATCTCCTCGTCCGTCTGAACCGCTGGGCCGGGTTGATACTCGTCACCAACTGTCACACCCGATGCTTCGAATGCTTGCCGGGTCCGTTTGAGCGCGGCAATAGCGACCTCTCTGTCTACCGGGTGGGTGAGGTAGCCCAGGTCAATGAGAGGCGGGTGCTCGGCGCTGCTGCTGTTGATTGAAATACTACCACGCGAGAGGGGAGCCACTAATGCGGTGCCGATGCCTGCATACTGTTCCCCGTTGCTGCCATCGCTGGGGTCGAGGAGGCCGGTTCCCCGGCTGATGTATTCCACCATGGGCCAGTCATCGGGGAAGACTGCAAGAGCTTCTATCGCTTCGGCAGAAAGGAGGCTTTCAGAGAGCCTTTCCCATCCTAGGATACCAGGAACAGGGGTGGTGAGCGGGCCCTCTCTTCTTGATTCGTACTCTAGCATCACCTGGGCTGCGTACTCAGGATCCGTCTGGTAGCGGGTCATGGTCTCGACATTGACCTGGTATGCCACATTGAAGATGGGATGATCCCACATTCCCTGCCCAACGCCCGGAGAGTCCGCTATCACGGTGATGCCGAGAGGTTCAAGGGTACTTCTGGGCCCGATGCCCGACACCATGAGAAGCTGCGGCGACTGGAACGCTCCGGCAGATATGATGACCTCCTTGCGTGCTCGGAGGGTATATCGCTTCCCAGCAGTTTTTACCTGGACGCCGACAGCATTCAAGCCTTCAAAGTCTATCCTCAGCGCCATGGTATGGTCATAGACCGCAAGGGTGCTGGTCTTCAAAGCACTGCGCAGGTAGCTGGTCTCCGAGGACTCGCGGATTTGCCTGCGCGGGTGGATTGTATTGGATGCCCATGCCGTGCCATTCAGCTCGCCACTGTTGAAGTCGTTGGCCGGCGACATACCGATCGCTTCAAGCCCGATCGCTGCCCAGGTTGCAAATGGGTCGCCGTAGTTGGGCCAGGTGACGTGGAGAGGCCCGCCTGCTGGGTCACAGGCTGCGTCATTGTATGTCACGGTTGTATTAGGGAATCGTGTAGCCTCGTTCGGTGGTGTGAGAGTGCAGCCTCTCTTGAAGTACGGTAGCACTGACTCCCAGCTCCACGAGGAGTCTCCTGTAAGCTCAGCCCACTGGTCATACGTGCCTCTTGTGCCTCTATCCCTGGTTAGCATTGACCATCCACGCTATGTAGTACTGAGCAAGAGCTTACCGATGGTAAACCATGAAGTTACGAGCAGAAGAGCCGCCGAGTGTCTTTCCTCGCGCGTACCGAATGACGCGACTGTTCGCATCCTGGGACAGTCAGTCTCGTTGAGTAGAACGCAATGAGAACGCTGGTAGGCCGAACCGTCAGAGGCAGTGTATCAAAGTTCCAGTCAATGGGAGAGCTGTCGGCCGGATCGGTGCTGGTGTTGGCAAACGGACACAGCGCCGGAATAACATTTTCAGGACCACCCTCCTCTTCGTAGTAACCACCAGCCTCCACGACAGCGACGCTAATCGAAGGGTCCTCGGCAAGTCGTGCTGCAAGCGCTAATCCGGAGGTTCCTCCACCGACAACTATGTAGTCGTATGTTGCATTGATACCCGGTCCATGGTGGAGGGCAAGCGATGGCACAGCAAACGATGCAAGAAATGCGAGAAGAGGCGCAAACGGATGCATCACGCAGACTCCAAGACTGGCACAAGGCAGGAAGGCTTTGTCTCACCATGGCGTATTATATAGGCATCGGAGGAGCTGGGCTTTGCCCACGAGGGCGCAAGGGCTGTTGCCCTGCAGCAAGGCTGGCCAATACGCAGTCGCCTGGGAAGGGATCGGTGAACCCCAACGCTGGGCTTCAGCCACGAATATCCCCGAATGTGTTGGGGCCAGCTGACGGTGATATGCAGCCACTCGGACCAGTCACATCCAGCCCTCACTCGCTTACTCTCGCCCGATCTTGTGTTTGTTGATCGGTAGTCTGGGCAGTGGAGAAGTATTCCAAATGATCCATGTGAGGTTATAGTACTAATCTAGATGATATTATCACATGCAAGCGGACTGGCTGAGTAAAGCCCAAGAAGACGAATTAAATAGCGAGACCGTTCTCGCCTTCAGTGTAGAAGCAGGGCTTCATTCTCCCCAGCGCTTCACATACCCAAGCTCTATAGTACCGCCGCCATCAACGCCACGGCGGCTCCCCCGAACATAACACCGGCGACACCTGTCACTTGAGAAGCAGCCCCGGTAGGAGTAGCTTCTGCGCCCGTCGCCTCCGTTGTCTCTTTGGCGCTCTCGGTCGCAGTTTTTGATGCCTGGCTAGCGGTACTTGAAGCCTCGGCCGTCGAGGTCGCTCCGGCATCGGTGACGGAACCGGCGGTGATGGTCACCGGCATATATTTGGCATACGTTCTGTAGGTCCGAGACGCTGGAAGACCCTCGCCTGAGCCGGACGCGGTGAGAGCGCACGCAGCAATGGTTCCGTCGATGGTACATTGGCCAGTGAAGTGGCTACGACGAAGGGTCAGATTGTATTAATGCATCACACGATAGGGAGCTTACTAGTTCTCTCCCTCGTCCATCTGGTACGTCATGGCACTGCCAGCCTTGACAACGGTCATACCAGAGCCCATGCCGCAGTCCTCCTCGTTGTCGTACGGGGCCGGGCAGGTCATGCTGTACGTGGTGGCGGTCGCGTCCTGTCAGTTGTTAGCCTCGGACGATCATGAGTGCGAATTGAGACAGATCGACGTACATTCCCCGCGATTGAGGCGACAATACTCAGCTGGTCGAAGCCAGGCAGGAACATGGAGGTCACCGAGCTCTCCGCGCAAGCGAGGGATGCGAGGGCCGGGACAAGGAGCGACTTCATGATCATGGTGGCTGTGAAGGAAACGAGTGACTGACGATGAAGAGAATAGAGAGATCCTGAAGACGAAAAGAAAAGAAAATCAAAGAAAAAGGGGCTCAGCTCAAGCGTGGGCAGTGGGGGCGAACAGGGTCTGGCCCGATCGGATCCTGATCGATTGGGTTGAGCCTCCTGGGCCTTCCCCACTGAAACACTGTATACGTGATGTATACCGTCTGCATAGAATAATGGTCAGGCCTATTTCCGCCCGGAATAGGACAGGCCATGCCGCCATGTACCGAACCCCGGGGCTGACAGCTATTATTCTCCTGAGTAGCTGGCTGGCCCTGCTATCACGCTGCTTACGCTTACAAGCTGTAATCAGATTGGAGCTCTCTCATTCGTGCGTTTTATCTAGTTTCTCCGCATCCTGATACCGCGTCTGCGGGGTGGCAGGATCTTCTCAAGCTTCACTCGTCTCTAACAGAAGGTCCAACCCGTCTCGCTCTGTATCTGGACTGCCCATGGTAGCACAAACACCATGCATCTAGTCCTCCTTGCAGCTGGGCTGATCAGCCTGTACCTTCTCTACGTGATGCTCACCCGGGCGCCACCCCGCGCACCCCTGCCGCCAGGCCCCAAGCCACTGCCCATCATCGGCAATCTGCGCGACATGCCCGCACCTGATTCTCCGGACTGGTTGCACTGGCTGAAGCACAAGGATCTATACGGTACGCGCCATCGCATGGCAGAGAAAGCCGCCTAATACGGGAATAGGACCCATAAGCACAGTCGCCGTTCCGGGCCAACGCCTCATCATCCTCAACGATGCGAAGGCTGCACATGAATTGCTCGAGAAGAGGTCCCTGATATACTCCGACCGACCTGGATCGCCGTTTGCCAGTCTGTAGGTTGATTCTCCGACCAATCCACCTCTGGCTGACCGGAGTAGCTGCGGAATGGGCGACACAGTGCTAATGCAGGGCTACGGTAAGCGCCTGAGAACCTACCGCCAGTATATCCATCACGAGATCGGAACCCATCATGCGGTTACTCGATTCAATCAGAGCCAGGACACGGAGGTTCGTCGATTTCTGATCCGTCTGCTGGAGACGCCAGAGCATCTGCATGAACATGCGAGGGGGTATGTGTTCCCTGCGACAGAACAAGAACCATTCTTACGAGAATAGACTTGCCGGAGCCTTCATTCTAAAGGTACTATACGGCTACCATATGGACTATACCAGCAATGATCCGCTGTTGGACTTTATCGAAGAAGCATTGAAGGGATTCATTGCTGCTCTTATTCCTGGAACCTGGCTCGTTGATGCGGTTCCTGTTTGTGCGTATGCCACATACTCACTGAACAAAAGCAACGAACTGACAGAGAGTAGTAAGGCATCTCCCGGCCTGGTGTCCAGGAGCCGGCTTTCGAAGAACAGCACAGCAGCTTCGTGAGGAACTTCAGTTCTTAGCAGATCTGCCTTTTGGCTTTGTCAAAGACCAAATAGACGCAGGCAGTAATGAGGCTTCATATGTCTCCAGCCTGCTCAAGGACAAAGACACACTCCCCGGCTCCAAAGTCGAGCATGAGATCAAGTGGACGGCCGTCTCGCTCTATTTCGGCGGTGCTGACACGGTATAATTGGCCCCCTCGACCCTCTTCACCATGGCTGATTGTCTTGCAGACCGTTTCAACAATCGCAACGTTCTTCCTAGCGATGGTGCTGTATCCCGATGTGCAGAAACGCGCACAGGAAGAAATCGACCGAGTCGTTGGCCGAGGCCGATTACCTGGATTCTCCGACCGGGCGAATCTGCCCTACATCAATGCGGTGGTCAAAGAGGCCCTTCGTTGGCATCCCGTTGCACCGATGGGCGTTGCTCACAGCTCCATGGAAGACGATACGTACGATGGTTACCACATCCCCAAAGGCTCCATCATCCTGCCAAACGTCTGGTAAGCATGTCCTGTCTCCGCAGATTGTCACCCCTTGCTTATACATAAAAACACTATAGGGCCTTCTGCCATGACCCCAAGGACTACAAGGACCCCATGAGCTTCAAGCCAGAGCGCTTCCTCGGCGATAACCCGGAGCGAGATCCGCACTTCGTCTTCGGCTACGGGCGTCGTATCTGTCCTGGGCGCATCCTCGCTGAGTCGAACCTCTTTCTAACCATTGCTACGTCCCTTGCGGCCTTTGATATTGGCAAGCCCGTCTGCAATGGACAAGAGGTAGATGTTCGAGCAAGCTTTCTACCGGGAATTATTAGCCATCCGGTGCCTTTTGAAATGAATATCAAGATGAGAGATCTGAAGTATGGGGAGCTGATCCGGTCTGTTGAGAAGGAACATCCGTGGGAGACCAAGGACGCAGACTTGGTCCGTCGAAAGCTTAGTGGCCAGCAGTAGCTAGCTGTGTACGATTACTGATGGACGTGGAGATGTTCATGAACGTGAGGATGCGAGTGAGGTCGAAGAGACAGTAGATACTTGATTCTTGTCAACAAAGCCCTACTCCGGTCGTACCTAGGACTCTGTATCAGTCCAAGCCCACAGCCTACGCGGATTATCAACAAACAGGCGCTGAACCTGGGCTTGGGTTCCCGCCCACTCCAGCGTTTGATTCCTGATAGCATCGTCGTCGATGTCCCGGAAGTCTGATGGGACCAACGGCCCACCGGGACCATTGCCCTCCTTGCTGGCCGTGTGCGGCCAATCACTCCCAAACACAACCATGTCGGGGCCATTAATCATGAGTGTCTCAGCGACTACACGCATGTCACTGTACAGAGGCTCTTGCTTGGAGTTCTGGTACGGCGCGGAGATCTTCACGAACAGTTGGTGGTTATTGACAAGGTCAATGACTTCGCTGAAGCCGGGGATGGTAAAGGGGTCAATTGTATTGCGGGTGTTGTCGGTTCGAGAGCCCACCGTCGCGTGGGCATAGTGGTCGGCCACGACGCGGACACCAAGGGTGGGAATGATTGAGTGCAGGGTCTTGAAGGCACTGACAGGGATCCAGATCTGCAGCACCCAGTCATGGACACGAGCGATGGTTGCAGCCTTGATCACATCAGACGTAATCTGCTCATCTGTGCCAGAGCTGCCGTAGTTGACCCGAATACCACGAACTCCAGCGTCGTGGAAGGCTTGCAGAGTGCTGTTGCTGATCTCTTCGTCCAGGTCGAGTACGCAGACTCCAAGATAAGTCCCGTTGAAAGAGCGGAGGGCGTCGATGAGCACGCTGTTGTTTG
Source organism: Aspergillus mulundensis (assembly GCF_003369625.1). NCBI lineage: Eukaryota > Fungi > Ascomycota > Eurotiomycetes > Eurotiales > Aspergillaceae > Aspergillus > Aspergillus mulundensis. The sequence continues at coordinate 1,179,514 of NW_020797901.1, read as the reverse complement.
TTCCGTATACACTGGGCAGAACTACTACTGCATGCTTGATGCCCTGTGACTGCTGGAAGGCTGCCGCTTGCTGGCGAGTTGCAGCCTTGGGGGTGTAATCTATGCCGACCGGGTCAATAAAAACAGTTTGTGAACCAGAAATGGATCGTACCTCTGTCCGGATCCAAGGGGTATTTGTCCGGCTCGATGATATGGATGTGCGAGTCCCTATATCCAAGCTAGTCAGAGTCATGTCTACATATCAGACGTCCCGGGTGACAATACCATGCATTGTCTGGGACTACCAGGCCGGATGCAGCTGTTCCAGAGAACATAATGGCAATCAGGGTTATCTTCTGGGGTCAGACACACTGCAGCAGAACCACAAGACTAGGCACGCACCACCGTCAGTGTGAACAGACCCGCCGCCATGCTGTTGACCTCGTTGCTGTATCCACCAACTCCACTTGCCTCTCTGCATGGTATAACTTATATACTGGCTACCCTTCGGATCGATCCGATGTAGGCCTGTATAGGCTCGGCAGTTGCTCGGCAGTGGGCTGTGGAGTCCATCGGTTGCTAACCGAAACGCCTGTTCTCCCCCGCAGCCTGCCTCGCTCTTGATCTTGCATACATACACTCTTCCGACCCTTAGGCGGACTCAACAGCATCAATGGAGCCTGCTCGGGGGGCCGCTCCGTTTGCAGAAGTATTGAACCCGTCGACGGAGCATACAAACGGTCCGCCACTGCAGACTCCCACCCCGACCGGGCGCACTCGCATCCGCAGGCGCGCTCTGGCGTGTGTCCGATGCCGACGACGGAAGGTCCGATGCGATGGGGCCCTGCCGGCCTGTTCCAACTGTGCCAGGGCCGATGAGGAGTGTTTTGAGGGCCGCGCTACTTCATCGGTCTCGAGGACGTAAGTTGGTCTCGCTTTGGGATACAGTAGTCCTCTAACTGCCGTCATCGAACTGCAGCCGACTCCATTACTTGGAGCAGCGCGTCCAGGAGCTCGAGGGAAGAGGGAACGACGGCGACAATCAGGGCCCCCCGCTGTCGAACAACAACCGACGGTCTTCCGCTGGCCTTGATCAGACAGGGCAGACACCGAACCCAACCCTTCCTGCCTTTGCCCACGGCGCGGAGCATCGACCGGCAGGTGCTTTTGCAGGACATCATATCCTGGGGCAACCACCGTTGCCTGATCACATCCTCGGGCAAGCTCCTTCTGCAGAGTCCCCCGCGGTTTCCGTCTCCAGCCGGATCACCCGAGAGCAGCCCCTGGCCCACGAGGTCGGGCTCATTTCGCTTTCCAACACGTCCGATCCCAAGTATCTAGGGCCTTCGTCGGGCGTCACCTTCGCCCGGTTAATCTATGAGAGCGCCCCTCAGTCTCAGGGCTTACCATTGTCGTATGTTCGGGAGCAGCAGCAGCAGCAGCAAGGCGCGTCCAATTCTACAGCCGATGGCACTTTACTCGATCTTCCCCCCATCCCCTTGCCCTCTCTTGCAGACTGTCAGCAGTATGCCGAGGCCTTTTTCAACGAGACACCCTTTTATCCGTTCATTTCGCAGGATGCCTTTTATTCATCGCTCAATCATCTGCAACGGTTTATCGAGACCTCACAGTGGAATGGGTCCTTTTCAATCCAACTGGCCTCTGCTCAGATCCTGCTCATTCTTTCCTTGGGGGCGCGATTTCTCGAAACAAGGCTGGGGGTCAATTACGGCGCAAGGGATCTATTCCTGGCTGGCATGGCACACTGTTCGCGTGTCACCCTTCCGGAGAGCGTCGAGGGCGTACAAACCCTCTTGTTGATGGTTCTACATAGCTTCTACAATCCGGAAGGTCTTAACGCCTGGTATCTCTTACACACCATCATTGCCAGTTGCCTGGATCTGGGCCTCCAGCGGCGCAACAGCAGTAAGCTACCGGCGTTTCAGTGTTACCTTGTTCCATTTTAACTATTATTGCTAGATGCGCGCGAAACGGATTCAACGAGACAAAACATCCGTAGCGCTGTCTTCTGGTCTGCGTATTCGATGGATCGGACTCTCACCACTATTCTTGGTCGCCCGCTGACCCTGCGAGATGAGGCTATAGATCAGAGCTTTCCGGGTATGGATGGCAGTGATGAAGTAGAGGAATCAGCGATTCGATGGCAGCATTCAGTACATGGCGCGGCAGCACATCGTGCGCCCCCAGAGCAGGTCCCAGCGGAGTACATGGCGTGCATCTACTCTTTACGGTTCGATCGTATTGTCGCTGAGATCAAGCTGATGATCTACCGCGTCGCTCGCTCGCCCCGTCGGTTCCCCTGGCCTCAGAACCTATCTGAATGGCAGCAAGAGGCACGTAAGGCGTGTGTTCGACTCATGGACGAAGTCCGCAGCCGGCAGCGAGGTCGCCCACTGGGGAGAGTCAATCCATTACCAGGAACGACGGTGCAGCGGCTCGAGATCAAATACCACCAGTGCATTATGCTCCTGTACAGGCCGAGTCCCCAGCTGCCGCATCCGGGACTAGAGGCCGTCCAGGAGTGCTTCAGCAGTTCCATGAGCATCATCCACATCCATGCCGAGCTTCATCGCTTCTCGAACATGGAATGCTCGTGGCTGTCGGCACACTCCATCTTTGTTGCCGCGATCACCATGCTTTACTGCGTATGGATTTATCCCGTAGTCCGGGGCTCGACCCCAGTAGCGGAGTGCTTGACTCGCGCTGAAAAAGCTCTTGAGCTGCTGTCCTTTCTCAGCCAGTGGTGGTCGGTTGCTCGCGAGCCATGCCACAAGCTGTCGCGGCTGATCTCCTTGACTCGAGAGGGCCCGGAGTCGGCACTGAGAAACTCTTGGAATCCCACTTCAGTCAGGGGTCCAATGGCAAGGCAGGACGGTGGCAATGACGAGTTCATTCCAGATGATGGCAGGTCAGTGCTGATTGACGAGCTGGGCATTCTGCGAGATCTTTTCGACCTGGGCTGGTTGAACGATTGGGCAGCAGACACTGCACCCTCAGCGTGGGATACAAACCAGCTGATGCCGGACTGCGGGTCTAGTGGTGGTTCTAACAATTTCAATGTGTAAATGGAAGGGAGCTGTTGGCAGCTGTTGAAATATCATCATGTTAATGCTTCGAGGGTAATCCGCAATAATTCAAAACATATACATATCCAGTCATGCCAGCCAAGGTAGCAGCGGTTTTGGTCATGAAAACTCCCATCCAGCCTCATTTACATATTTCAATATAAATTTTATTCACTCGCACTCATATCCGATGCTCCACACTCTTTCTAGCTCAATGGTTTCTTTGCCGAGGGGTTTGGTGTCCATGACGGAGTTTTACCGAAGCAGAGCGGATGAGCCGAAATCGGAGGAAACAACACCTTGCCCAGACTATTTAGAGTCAGCCTGGATTCAACGAGAACCAAGTAGTCACAGAGCAAACCAAGTGATTGTAACAATGGATGCCACCTCGCAAGATATCATCAACCGCCTGCAGCAATGGGGGGCCTGCGATGTAAGCATGCTCCAACACACCTACCCACGTGAATCGTCTAAGAAAGCCAGGTCGCCGACGGACTGTCGAAGCTAAAGTACCCCAACGGGGGCTTCCTTGAGGGATTAACGCTCTACTCGCCCGAATTCCAGGCCGGAGACACCAAGATCGTCGGCCAAGCATTCACCGTCAAGTTTGTTCCCAAGACGGATGAGGCCGCGCCAAAGCTGGCTGGGAACTATGTGTGTCCAGTCCCTCCAATAATAGCCGGGGGGGTATGTTAACAAAGCGTGCAGATTGACATGGTCCCCAAAGGCGCAGTGGTTTTCATCTCCCAGCCACCCCCACAAGTCAACGCTGTCTACGGCGGCCTCATGACTCTGCGCGCCCAAGCCCTCGGTGCAGCCGGGGTGGTCATTGACGGCCGAGTCCGCGACCTGGGCGAGCATCGCGCATTGAAGTTCCCTCTCTTCGCCAAATCCGTCGGCACTACAGCGGGCGGCGAAGTCTGCCGTCCGTCGGAGGTGAATGTGCCCGTGCGGCTACACTCCGACAACCAGGATGCGTGGATCCAGCCCGGCGACTATATCATTGGTGATCTTAACGGGGTTGTACGACTGCCGCGGGAGTTGGCTGAGCAAGTCCTTGATGCTATTCCTGCTATTGCTGAGGCGGATGCGAAGTGTGCTGAGGGGATCAAGGCGGGGAGGACGGTGCAGGAGGTTTTTAAGGAGTTTCGGGGGAGGTAGATTAACAGGATACGTATGATATGTATGGAAGAATTGAAATGTCATTTGTTCCTCGTATTAGTAGAAACTGCCTATCACTTAGGGTTTGTGGTTCACCGGTACACCCTTCGGTGTGGCCAAAGGCGGCTGCGAGTGAGAGATCGAGCATACCCATACGCGCTTCACAGTTATTCTAGCAACAGTGTAGAGAGCATGAGCAATAAGGTCGGTGTATGTCAGCCAATTAAACAATCTGATCAGTGCCCTAAGTTACCCTATCCTATAATTTCAAGTTCCAACTATAATTCCCAGCACAAAATAGATTCATGACAGCCCTAAGCTCTACGCAATGTACCGGAAACCCTCTCTGCGAGCGACACGTTCCTCCTCGGAGAGACCGGCAATTTCCATCTGACTCTGGCCCCTCATCTCCTCCGACACAGTGGTCTCTCCCCGTTCGAGACGCTTGTTAGCACGAAGGAGAATGAAGCGCATGCAAAGAGCAAGAACGATGACAGCCAGCGAAAAGGCCGAGTTCGCAGCCATCGCGATCACGTAACGGGGAGCCGAGCTGTCGGGGTAGAAGTAGGATGAGAAGATCTAACAGTAGGATTAGCCAAATATACCTATGTCTCAATAGAAGACGACTGGGATTCCTTACCTGAGCAAGATTGCCAAACGCGTTGACGAACGCCACAGCAGAAGCACGCTTAATCCTTGGCCGGAGCATGGTCTTCTGCGTCCAGGCCAAGACGACTGCATTTGAACCATGACCACCAGCTACCATAAGAACCATTGCAAAGTAGCGTGCTCCGGTGTTGAGCGTGGCAGCAGCGACGACAAAGCCAATGATGGCGGCTACCATGGGCCCTATGGCATGGAACGAAGAGTTCTGGAAACGATCGGCCGACCAGTTGTTGGCAATCGAAACGACAAGACCAAGCATGTATGGGGGAACAGTCAGAAGAAGCGTGTTGACGGTGTTGAATCCAAGGGTCTTGACAACAGTGGGAAAGAAGTTGGACGTGGCACTTGCAACCTGAATACAGAGGAAGGTCAGAGCAAAGACGTAGAGACGCCAGTCCTTGAACGCCATCTTAAAGCCATAGCTCCAATCCTCATTATCCTCGTCGACTTGGCCAGCGTCCGAGATCAAGCGCCATTCGGCCACCGCACGTTCTTCTGGACTCAGCCAGGATGTGTTCGATGGGTAGTTGGGGAGGATGAACAATGCAAAGATTGCTATTAAAACCGTTGCCGAGCCTTCAATAATAAAGATCCACCTCCATGACTCCAGGCCTCGTGCACCATCTAAGCCACCAGTGATACCAGCACCAATGAGACCGGAGAAGGCGCTTCCCAGCTGGGATCCTGAGAACAGAAAGGCACTGCGCACTCCCATCTCAGACCGTTTGTACCAGGATGAGATGAGGAACAATGCACCAGCTATGAAGAGTTAGTCGAGTCAAGCTGAATACGAGGGATTGCTGGCTCACGGTAAAATGCAGCTTCGACAAAGCCAAGCAGGAAGCGGAGCGCGTAGAGGCCTCCAGCATTATGAGCTGCTCCTACAAGCGCAGAGAGGATACCCCAAACAGCCATTACTGTCGGGATGTAGATCGAAGGACGAAGGTGGGCGAGGAAGACGTTGGATGGAATCTGCATCAACACGTAGCCGGCGAACAAGAGAGCCACTGCGGTGGCATACTGCGTGCTGCTGAGGTTCAACGAGTCTTGGATGCCGGCTACCTTTGCGGCAGAGATATTGTTCTAGAACCGAATGGCCGATTAGTATGCGCAAATCGATGATGGCATCAACAAGTAACTTACCCGGTCCAGGTAGTTCATAACGAAGATGACCCAGATGGACAGCATCAAGCGTATGTCCAGCTTCCGCTTCAATCTTTTCTCAACAGCAGCGAACTCATCGGGGCTCATCAGCTGGGCAGGAGCCAAGCGGTTGTTCTCGACGCCCTCTTTGCCTGGATTCTCCAGGTATGTCTGGTCGACCTCTGCCTTCACAGTGTCCGACATGTTTGACGCTCAAAGAAGGGGAAAGAAGAAGAATGGCAGCAATTAAGAGAAGGTGTCCTCCAGAACGGTAAGGTCAACGTTCCACAACATGGTCAATGCTGGCAACATGGCCGGCTTAAATATGCTGCTCTGTCTCCTAATCAGCAGCAATGGCTAGTGAAGATGCCATACCCCATGGGGCCCGGAGGCCCGCACGACTTGGCGTACCCCAGGTCCACAGCCGTATGATACCCACAATCTTCAGCAATACACCATCATGCAGAAAAGAGGGGGTGTCATCGGGGCCGAAAGCGAACGGCTGGAGACCGAAAGACGCCGCGGTGCTTCCGCAGCGTAGCCGGCTCGCAGACCTAGACCAGTGCTTTAGCCGCCTCTTTATATTAGTCCTTGACTTGTTGGCCCATGCTTGCAGCCTACGCCCTACATCGCACATATTTTGAATCAGACTATCTATCTACAGTCCGGTCCAACCGCAGAGCCCGCCAAATCTCACAATGACGATCGTGCATATGGGTACGTGGCGGTCATTCACTCTTCTAACGTGGGAAGCTTAGTGCTGAGGATATCTTAACAGTTATGTTCAAGTTCCGCTCTGAAGTGACAAAAGAGCACAAGGAGACGTTCGTCCGCGAGCTCAAGAAGCTGAAGCAACTCGGCTGCGTCAAGGGCAACCGTCTGGTCGTCGGAGGCCCTTCGGTCACAGACCCGATCGAGCGAAGCAAAGGATTTGAATTCGCACTCCTCAGCTTCCATGAGTCGCTGGAGGATTTGGAAAAGTACCAAGCAAGCAAGGAACATCATTGGTATGTTGCCCAAACAGATAGCTGACCACCCTGGCCTAGGCACATGTTGACCGGGCTAGGGTTACGAGCACATACATGTTCCCGTTCAAGGAGGATCTCGTGCGGTTCGACTTTGAGGTTTCAGCGGAGGACGAGCATATGTTTTCTTGTTTCTAGTAGATCCTAGGGGACACGGCGTTTGTTAGAGCAGCTTAGATTACAACCTGGAAAGTCTGGTGTACAGTTCCTTCAACGTGCGTAAACCACCAACTTCAATGTACGAGCACACTTATTGGCGGACCGAGTACATCAGACTTGGTCGACCTGATACCAAATGGGCACCGAGTCACACCATCAACAGCCCCGCGTGCCCATCGGATACATCCGAAACTCGGCGAATAACCGAAAGATAGGGCTGTCGGCATTTCGCCGTCGGTTACGGTCCGTCCATGCGGCGGGGACTCTAGACTGCGTCATGGGGAGATTCGCGATCTTCCTATATCGGAGCTTAAATCAGACATACATATAGCAGGCTCATGTCGGCGTCATAGTTAGACACTAGGTTCACTGAAGATTCGCACGGCAAACATGGCCTCTGCTGTAGGTATCCCCACCTGGGCAGCCTCCAGTGGTCAGCGCACAATTGACGACGATGCCAGACAAGATACTACGCTGATCCCGCCGAGGCCGAGAAATTCGCAACGGCTCTCCTCACCAAGGCCGGCTTGACCGAGGAGGATGCACGCTCAATGGCCGAGTGCCTCGTATTGGCTGATGTTCGCGGCGTGGTAGGGTCACCGTAATACAATTTCATGAAGAATCTAGGCTAAGAATGAGAAATAAGGATACCCATGGTCTAGCTCGTCTGCCTCAATACCTCGACCGCGTCAGCAATGGCAGGGTCAACGCACGACCAAACCTCAAGATCACCGAAAAGACACCAGTAGTAGCGCATCTCGACGGGGACAATGGCTTCGGGTTTGTTGTCGCAACACGGGGCATGGCCGAGGCTACCAAGCGCGCTGAAATTTACGGCATTGGCATGGTCACCGTTAACCACTCAAATCACTTCGGCATGGCCGCAACCTACGTCCTCCAAGCCCTACAGGCCAACATGATTTCCCTCGTCTTCACCAACTCAGCAAAGCAGATGCCCCCGTTCGGAGGCAAAGAGACTCTCCTCGGGATATCTCCCTTTGCAGCCGGCGCCCCCTCAAACAACGAAGTCCCCTACATCCTCGACATGGCTCCCTCGGTTGTAGCCAAGGGCAAGATTCGTCGGGCTGCGCGTCGCGGCGAGTCCATCCCACTCGGCTGGGCTCTAGACGCAGACGGTAACCCAACAACAGACGCGAACGTAGCGCTAAACGGCAGCATGGCACCTATCGGGGGCCCCAAGGGCTCGGGAATCGCCATCCTCATGGACATCATGTCCGGCGTTCTGACCGGCGCCGAGTTCGGCGGACAGGTCGGTGATCAGTACAAGGATACAAAGCCACAGAACGTTGGCCACTGCTTCATTGCGCTTAAACCTGACGTCTTCTTCAGCGTGGACGACTTCAAAATGCGCATGGATACGTTGGTGCAGAGGGTGCATGGCGTCACGCCGGCGCCGGGGTTCTCTGAGGTTCTCTTTCCCGGTGAGCCGGAGCATCGCTTGGGGCTGCAGCGGAGCAAGGAGGGTATTCCGTATGCGGATGCAGAGAAAATCATGTTTGCTGAGGCTGCGAAGGAGTATGGGGTTCCGGAGTTGGGGCTTTCGGAGACTCCGCTTTCGAGGTGATTATATCGTAGCCAATGTATACACTTTCATCGACTTGACTACTTGATTCATCCACCATAGACTCCGCCCTATTGCACAGCTGGTGTAGGACATATATACCTATGATAGATGTAGAATACGTAACACGCACATTGAGGGCGCTGCGGGGGCAGACGGGCCATCCGCTTTCGCTCTCGGGCCGCGCCCGAAGCCTTCGGGGCACTCCGACGCCGGGGCTCAGACAGAACTCATATAGATCATCAGGCACGCACGATGTTGATTTCTGCAAGAACCCAACGTCCAATCGTATCAGTACTATGCAACGCTCCGCAGACGACACCAAATTCCCCCAGAAAAACCTTACGTGGCAGATCCTAAACCATGCTAACACCCATGGATATGCAGTTGGGGCCTACAACTGGTCAGTTTCCCATGACCAGAGAACAGCAGCAGCTAACAGCAGCCAGCTACAACACGGAGGGAGTAATGGCCGTTATCCGAGCGGCAGAGCAGCAACGCTCAGCCGCGATTATCCAGCTGTTCCCCTGGACAATGCATTTCCAAGGCCCGGAGTTCATTCGCTACGTTGTCAGCGCCGCTCATGCTGCTACAGCCCCAGTAGCGGTACACTTAGATCACTGCATCAAGGCGGAGGATGTCGAACTTGCATTGACTCTACCATTTGACTCCATTATGGTCGACGCCTCGACAGAGGACGAGGAATCCAACATTCGGTTTTGCAAAAGCATTGTTGAGCGCGCCCGTGCCTTGAATATCACGATCGAGGCCGAGATGGGCCGCATTGAAGGTGGGGAGGACGGTCTCCCCAATGTAAACATGGAAGGAGTCATGACCAAACCAGAGGACGCGGAAGCCTTTGTTCGCCAGACAGGGGTGCACTTCCTGGCGCCCTCGTTCGGCAATATCCACGGTGGGTATCCGGCTGGGGGTGCGGAGGAGGCGTGGGATCTTCCGCGGTATGTCTGCTCAGTTGTCTCCTTTGTTCAGAGAGCTGACCTGCTTCTTTTCTAGTCTTGGGGCAATCGGAAAATTGGTTGCATGTCAGACTCCATTAGTTCTGCACGGCACGCATCCAGTTTCCCATGAACTCTTCCAGAAGACAATTGCTTGTGGAGTTCGCAAGATCAACTTGAACCGCACTGTCAGAGACGAGTATACCCGGTTTGTTGCCGATAATGCTGGCAAATTGGAGTTGACGGTGCTGCAGGTGGAGGGTGTGAAGGTCTATACGAAATCCATCGAGCGAATGATGGGGGTGATGGGCTCTGCTGGCCGCTACTAGTTTAGTTCTTGCTGAAACTTTTTTAACCAAATAGCTTCACGCCGATGCTTGAGCAAAGGTTTCTGGTTGGCATCACTCCCATCTACTTCTCAAGATAGTCAATCAACCTTCTGTTTCCGTTTGTAAAGCACTCTAGGACAATACCGAGCGCACAGCGAGGCCGACGCTTGAAATCTTGTAGCACGCTGACGGGTTGAGTTAAGATGTATACACATGGTATGAGACTAGGCTGTTCCGTGTCTGTAGATGGTGATTTGGGCCGTCTACGCGAGGACGTGGCTACGTCCAGAGAAAGAACTGGGTAAATCCTGCCCTACTTGAGTGTTGACTATTGTCTATCGGATGCTACGATGAACAATACTAAGAAGGCCTACTACCACCCTGGTGGTACGAGCGCCCCGGCTGCATGTTATACAGATTGTTCGCTGCAGCATACAACAAAGGCTTTTCTAGGGTTACGGTTGGCAAGGCAGGGGGAGGGCAGGCTGAAAACGGCGAAACATAAGCTTCTTTGTACCTGGTCAACAAAGGTCTCAGAACCGCACGTGCCATACATGCTACTCCTTCTGTTTGATGCCATGGAGGGCTCTATAAGGACCCTGCTATTTCCAGGTTCTGAAAGCGTCAGTAGACACAACATTCCGAGACAGATTTCCCTCAATACCAACCGAAGTTTGATTGAAATGCAACTCCTTCACATCACTGCCTTGCTCGCAACCCTGGTTCTGGGAGCATTCGGCGTAAGTGCCCTTTGTTTATTGTGAATGTCCGCTAACAGCTCCTGAGTATCCCGCGGATCTTGATGCCCTAGCCCCCGGTTACAACAACGACAAGACCTCCTTCGACGTCATCCCCTACCCCGGCGCAGAGAAGATTACCCTTCACGGTACCTTCCAAGAAGTATACGCTCAGGTGCTGGAAATCAACCCGAACTACGAAAGCGACTGGGACAACGACTCCCGCAATCGCTCGGAGGCGGTCCTCGAGCATCGCGCGGAGAAACCCCCGCTCTTGAGCTGCGAGGATGCCTGGGCGATGGCCGACGCAGACCAGATCCGGATTGGCATCAAGTACATTCGCAATGAGTGGACGCTGCCTCCCGGCCTTGCGGCAAAGACCTGCCACACTGTCAGCTGCTCGCATAACTCCGCGATCAGGTGGTGTAATGATGTAAGTAAACCGTATTCTCCTCTTCCCAAAGCCATGATTAAGACAAGCTGACACGGGCCTGTGATGCAGCGAAACACGCTCAGGGTCCTCCCCTCCTGGAATAATATCGCCGACGCAGCCACGGTGATCGTCAAATGGTGCACGAATAAAAGAGCCAACGGTTATACTGGGACCAAGGGGAGGCTGGGCCACTGGGACGAGTGGCGCGTCTTTGTTGACAGGGGCAAATGCTGAGTATGCTGTTGCTTTGTCTGCTGGTCATGCTTTGATTCTCCTGTTCTTGTTTTTTGTTTATGATTCCTACGTTCTTGAATGAATGCTTTGTTTGACTTCTTTGAAATTAAATCAGCTAGTTCACATGATGCTATATCCCACACACCTTCTTTTATAGGACATAGTATCAGATGGTGAATGCCATTTCTAACTGGTACCATATACCTCGTACTCGTACATTCGACAACGCCATATTTCCAATCTCTACGACGGTTGGCGACTATCATGTAGACCAGTAGTCCAGCCGAAATAGATACAGAAACGTCTTCATCAGATGGATTGTGATAGATGTAACAGACTTCACACCAATAACGCTTGTACCTCTTCCCCTCATATCACCAGGCCAGAGCATGCTTAAAGCGCCGGAGTGTCTCCAAACTCGTAGTTGTCAGGGAAACTAAGTATATTTCGTCAGTACTTTTCTTTCCGTGTGCGAATCACTTACCCCTCTGGATACCTGTCTCCCACAAGCTTGGTAGCATTGACGGCCTCCGTGATGAGCCGGTTCTCCTCGTCAGTGAGCTGTATCTGAGCACTGGCCGTGTTCTCCTCCAAGTACTTGATCGACCGGGTGCCCGGAATTGGGATAACAAACGGCTCACGAGCAAGCAGCCATGCGAGGGTAGCTTGTGTCGGAGTGACACCCTTCTTCTCAGCAACACGCTTGATGGCCTCGAAAAGTTTTTGAATTTCAGGGAAGTTTTCCTCGGAGTAACGAGGCAGGATGTTCAGGAAGAAGTCCTTGGTGATGGTCTCACGCGTGGCATGCCTACCGGTCAGCAAGCCACGGCCGACAGGGCTATAGGCAACAACAGCAACACCAAGCTCACGGCAGGTCTCGAGTAGTCCCACGCGGCTGTCTTCAATGTCCAGTGCAAACGGGCTGTACTCGACCTGGACGGCGGAGATGGGGTGGACGGCATGAGCGCGACGAAGTGTGTCGGCAGAGACCTCACTAAGACCAAGATATCGGATTTTTCCTTCTCTGCAAGCACGTTAGATACTGTATAGACAGGAGTTAGGAGGCTTACTTTTTGAACTGCACCATCGCCTCGACAGTTTTCTCAATAGGCGTCTTCCCATCAACGCGATGAGCATAGTACAGATCGATCGTATCAGTCTGCAGTCTCTTCAGACTCTTCTCAAGAGCGGCTCTCGCATACTCAGGGGAGGTGTCAAGGGTCTGAGTAAAACCTTCACCGATCTGAATGGCAAACTTGGTAGCGAGAAAGATATCTTTAGCCTTGTCCGGATTCTTTGCTCTCCAGGTCCCGATGATATCTTCACTGTCGAAGTAGATGTCGGCGGTGTCCCAGAACCACTGTCCGATGGCATGAGCCCGGTCGAGGAGGGCCAGACGGTCTTCGTCGCTGGGAGCTGCACCGTAGGTGCCCCCGATGCTCATCAGGCCGAGGCCAACGGAGGAGACTTGGGGACCGTTGCGGCCGAGTGCTCGAGTGGGAACTGACATTACAGAGAGAGATTCGATGGAGAAATGGGCAGCTGGGAATGTTTGTAGTTGATGAGTCTGTTGGAGGGTAAGTAGGTAGTCGATATTTATATTGCTGCCGTGAGTCACAAACCCCGGGGCTGACGGATATAACACTCATCGAAAGTCCGCCAAGGACCTTCTATCCTCCTCGATGTCCTCAAAAGATGCCAGACAGGTGTCGACTCTCTCCCACACTCTGTATGAGTATGACGAGGGCTTGGTAGGCGGGGCATTGATTGGGCAACCCTCAGCCAATCCGAGGGCAAAGAACACGACCCGGCCAATCAAAGGCTGCCCAACGCCCCACTGGGATCGGGGTTAAGATCAGCTTTCCCCAAGGAGAGAGAGCCCATCCTCAACTCTTTCTCTTCATCACACCATGGCCAAGCGAAGAAGCACCCCTCACTCAAGGTCCGGCTGCCGGACCTGCAAGATCCGGCGAGTCAAGTGCGACGAGCAAAGACCCTCATGCCGCAAGTGTACGGACACCGGGCGGACATGCGATGGCTATGGGATCTGGGGGCAACCAAGGTCAAAGACTCTGAGTTCCTGCCTGGTCTATCCTCCGCAGACTCTTCCAGGTCTTGCCCAGGACGAGCGGCGCTGCCTTGACCGGTTCCGTGTCCTGCTGACAGACAAGCTGACCCGACCCTTTGGCTCTCGTTTCTGGAGCTCCCTCGTGCTTCAAATGTCCCAGTCGGAACCAGCTGTCCTGCATGCCTCGATCGCTCTGACCTCTGCCTACGATGCCTTTGCACCGGCACAGATCCAGGATACCGTCTCCACCATCACCCCGACCCCCTTCTTGCTGCGGCAGTACAACCGTGCCATCCAAGCTCTGCTCGCCAATGCATCGCTAACCAACCCCGTCTCTGTTCGGGTTGCCGCCGTGTCGTGCATCCTCTTCATCTGCCTCGAGATTCTCCGCGGTGATGTGAATGCTATGGAAGTACATTTCGCCTCCGGGATCAAGCTGCTTCACCAACTCCAGGAGCAGAACCGCCAATCAACAACAACAAGAACAAACGGCCATAAAGTCCTTGTCAAGCACACCCCCGAACTGTTCGACGACCATCTCGTTGACGTCTTTGCCCGGTTGAATCTGCAATTCCTCATGCTAGGACACGGCTCCCAGCAGAAAGAGGCATTCGTGCCCTCCTTCCAATACAGTCGGGGTTCCCTTCTTGCTCGTCGTTTCTGCAGCGTTGAGGACGCTCGACAATCCATCATACCCACCTTGCTCGCCATCGTCTATCTCATCAAGGAGGTCGAGCGCGTCACGTTGACAACCAATATCCAACCGCCGCCTCTTACCACAGCAATGCTTGAGAAGCAGAAAGCTCTTCAAGCGGCAATGGACGACTGGATCGCCAGCTATAACAACTCCTTCACATCCAGCTTTGTTCCCATACCACCTCTAGAAAGGCTGGGTCTACTGATGCTCCAAACATACGCCGACGTGGCGATGATCCTCCTGGACACCTGCCCTTCCGTCAAGGAGACAGCGTACGATATCCATCAACCTATTTTCGAAACGATAATCAAGCGCTACCAAGATATCCACAGCACAGACTATCCCCTGGCATCAGACACCTGCGAGTCCGATCCCACGTTCATGATCGACATGGGCCTCTTTCCACCCCTCTACTTCACAGCCTTGAAATGCCGCAATCATCAGACGCGCCACCAGGCCCTCTCCATACTTCGGCAATACGTCCATATGGAAGGACCCTGGACGGGCCCAATGCTGGCTAGAGTTGCGGGACATGTCGTCAGCCTTGAAGAGAGACATTTCGACCCGAACCTGCCCAAAACGCCGTGCGAAGTACCAGTGGTCCTCCCTGAGTTCTGTCGTCATCACTGCGTCGAGTGTCACCTTCCCGACCGACGTGAGCGGGGATTAAACACGGCCTCTTTGATCTTGAGGCGGTTTCGACATGAGTTGGGGGATGCAGGGGGGTGGGCGGTGGAAAATTGCAGAGTTGATCTTTCTTCTCCAGCAACAAAGGATACTTAGCATTTGTCCTGCAATCCAGTAGCAATTCTACCTGCGTAGGAGCTCATTCCCTTTGTTTATTTGCAAACTGGGGCAAAAGCAGCTTCGGGTTGACTTTTATGGTTCTTTCATCGTTTTATAAACAAAGACTCAAACTGGTCCAGAACCAACCCTTCCAAGTGCACCCCATGCGTTTGACTCTTCATGCATCAAAGCCAGCCCAAAAGTCCTTCTTCCAGGCATTCACCAACTTCGTAACAGTCGGATTGCCAAACGGTACCTGCTGCGTCGCAAAGAACCCAGCCACACCACGCTCCCTGTTCACCCACCAGACAATATTCGACGCTCCTCCCCATCCAAGCAGACCCTTCGGCTGTCCAATCTCAGGCGCATCGTCAAGAGTCAGTATCCCTCCCAGCCCATGGTTAACAGCGTCTCCAAGAACCGGACCGGTAACGATATCCCACGCCGGGCGCAACTTCAGCAGCATGTCCACGCCAGGCGAGTGAGACTCAAGCTGCGGCGTGAACATCTGCGCGATCGTCTCCAGCTTAAGAAGCTTGGGCTGGTCCGAGACCAGATCCGCCAGCACAGCAACATAATCCTTAGCCGTGCACGAAAGCCCCTGCCCGCCATCCTGATCCTCGGCGTTATCAAACGTCCAAGCCTCAAGCGGTTCGAGTCCGCCATCAGCGCTCTGCTTCGCACCCCCCATCGCGCGGGCAAGATACTCGTGGTGCCTCGCGATATTGAAGCAGGGAAACGGCGCCTCAAGACAGAGTCTGGTCCAAATATTCTCAACCATATACTGCTCCAGCGAAACACCACCATTCAGCCGACTAACAACAACACCCGCCCAGTCAAGGCTACACCCATACAACCAGCCACTGCCCGGTTCAAAAACAAGCGGGATATCAAACCTCTCCGTGATCTTAAGCGAGGCCTTCAGACCCGCACGAGCGCGGGCTTCGTGTCTAAGCCCAAGCAGCCTATCCGTGAAATAGTATCCCAGGCCCGACGTATGCGTTAGGAGGTGCCGCGGTGTGATGGGGACAGAGCTGGGCTGTAGAACGAGCTCCCCGTCAACGACATCAGTGAGGATCTGCTTATGCGCGAACTCGGGGAGGATGGTGGTGAGCGGTTCGTCGAGGCCGATCAGGCCGCGTTCGACGCATTGAAGGAGTGCAATGGAGGTGATGAGTTTTGTGCCGCTGGCGATGCGGAGGACGACGTCTTCGGCTAGGGGTTTGGCATCTGGTGAGAGGGAGTCGTAGCCTGCTATTTTGCTGTAGATTTCTTTGCCTGGGTACGGAAGGTCAGCATTGTATCTGTGGTGCTGAGGAGACGTGAGGGCTAGATACCATTTTTGTCGACGCATTTGAGGATCGCGCCGTGGACTTTGGGGTTCTCTTTGTTGGTGTACTCGGCCAGGAGGGCGTCGAAGTCGGACATGTTGAGCTTGTTCCAGGGGTGAGTGTGGGAACAGAAGGAGACGGGAGGTAGACAAAGAAACATACTCCTGCTTATTTATGCCCCGCGAATCTTGTCGACCTAGCACAGACAGCGCATCCAATCAGGGCTCTCCCTTTCCGAGAGTGGCTGACACAAGCCTGAGCGGTCCAGGCACCAGGCACAGAATGAGGCTGTGCAGTGTCCGCCGATTAAAGACTTGAATTCATTCTTCATCATGTTCGTGTTTTGTCTATGTACAGGTGTAGATTTGTTATATACAGGTGGGCGGTCCAGCTCGCGCTATAAGTGGACCTTGATCAGCTTCCCCAGTTGGCCGAGGGAGAGCGGCTTGACGAGATACTCGTCGACCCCTGCGATCAGGGCTTCCTGCTGCATCGCAGCCGACCCAATGCCTGTTACGGCAAAGACTTTCACGGGCGTTAGTCGCTTCTCGCGTTCGTATGCCCGGATATGCCGCGTGGCATCTATGCCGTCCATCACTGGCATGGATACATCTGTCGAGGTTAGTACGGGTAAGAAGTTATCCTTGACGAGGGACTCACCCATGAGAACCATGCTGAATGAGGCCGGTGACTCTTTGTATTTGTTCAGGGCTATAAGCCCGTTGGTCGCCGTCGCATGCTGATAACCAAGTTTGGACATCAATTTGGCGAGGACCTGCGAATGTTAGCCTCCGAGGTATTGAGATTGCGAAACCAGTCTTACCTTTATGTTGATTTCATTGTCATCTACAATGAGCACCTTATTCTCAGGTGCGTCTGTGCCGCTGGCCGGGACGGGGGTGTCGTTCGCAAAGTTGGTAGTGAGGGAGAGTTTGGGGACTGGTGGGAGTTGATGGTCGGCAGCTGCAAAAGGCTGGGGTTTGGCCTCGATGGCCGATTTGATGGCTTGCAGCACCTTTCTAGGGGATAATCTAAAGATGGTCAGAAATGGTATTTGACAATGGTGGCGAGGGTTACATACGGTTGGTATAAGCGGACAACCGGCGCGCCGCTGGGGCCATTTGTGTTAAGTGCAGGTACCCCGTCGCAGAGGCATACAAATCTGGTCTGATTCTTCTCGGCACGACGACGCAACGACTCGTCTTCGTAAAGTTGTTTCAACGCCGCTTCGTTGATAATCGCAATGTCGCCATCTGCGTCGGCCAACGATGCGGCCGACGATACCTTCCAGTCGGGCTTGTCCCCGAGCAGGTGGGCGAAGAAACCCTGTAAGCAGATTCTTCGTTTTGCCTCGGGGCTCAGGGTGCCAGTAGGCGCTTCGGAAAGCTCAGGGTACGCATCAAGGCCGACGAGAGAAAAGGTGGTTTTCGGCTGGCCAATGTCGAGTTCCGGCCCGAATGCACCGGTAGCAGACACATCTGGCACGAGCTCAACGGGAATAAAGATATCGACCTGAGTGCCAACACCCGGTTCGCTCTTCACGTCTATCGACCCCTTGAGGAAGGAAACCAGCTGTTTCACAATACTCAACCCAAGACCAGCACCTTCTGCCAAGGCATCCTCTTGCGCAAAAGGCGAAAACAGCTTATTCCTCAAGAACTCCTGCGACATTCCGCGGCCACTGTCAGCGAAGCGCAGGTGCGCAACGGCGGAATCCGAGTTTGATTCCACCGGCGGGTCTAGGAGCGATACCGAGACCTCAACGAATCCCTTGCTGGTGTACTTGAGCGCATTGCCGAGGATATTCATCACGATTCTCCGCCACGCGCCGGTCATGGACGTCACCTTCCACCGACCCTGGTTCTCGAACCGAAGGACAACGGACAGATCCCGTTTATAGGCAGTGTCCGGGTCAGAGCCGGGACTGGACGTAGGCGTTGAGGCTACCGCAGCATGACGCATTCCGGAAAACACACTGTTGACCACTTCCTCGATCAAAACGTCGAGATCAAAGGTGCTGACCAGGCTGGTTACGGATGAGGCGGTTTGGTTGATTGAGGCGAGGTTGTTGATTTTCGCGAAGTCGAGGCTGCGGTGGTCAGTGGATATTCTCGAATAGGTGCTTCTCAACATACAGATGATTCATGGTATCCAACAGAGTAATACCGCAAGTCTCCAGCGCCTGGACGGTGTCGCGTTGTTCCGGCTGCAGTAGAGAGGCTGATAACAGTTCCGCATTCGCCAGCATTCCATGTAGCGGCGAGCGAAGCTCATGACTGACGGAGGATATGAGGTCGAACTTGGATTTTTCCTTCTGCGACCAATCGAGTCTTGCGATTTCCGAGATGATAGAGTCTCCAAAAACTTTGAAATAGTGTAATTCGTCGAGTCCGAGAGCCCGCTCCTGGTCGCTGTCCTTGGTCCACACGAACGTTCCAGCGAGCCACTGGCCCTTGTTCCAATCCCAGAGCGGGATGAAGAGTAGCGACTTTGCTTGAGGGAATGATTTGGCAAGTCGGGTTTCGAGCAGTTCGAGATCGTCTGAATCGGCATCTGGGTGTAAGATACCGCCCTGCGGAAGGGCAGCAATCAATTCTTGTAGGAGAAAATCAGGTATACCATTCAGGGGGCCGATTTCGTTCGATGTCAGGCCAAGGGTGTCGCACATGGTCTCCTCGCGCACTGAACGATTCGGATATTGGGTTCTAGGCCGGGGATCCGCGTTCCTGGGTAGCGGCTCCCAGTCGATTATATCTGTTTTTTGCGGGACACTGTTTTCGTTAGCATTGGGTATTCTGAGTGTTCAAGAATACTAACATTCCGGAGTTGCACCGGGAGGCGTCGACAAACATAACGCCATCTACGTCCATCGACTCCCTTATCAACGCACTGGCGGCAGCGTAAACATTTGCAATTCGTTTCGACAGCGGAATAGTATCCTTTGCAGCGAACAGAGGAGTGCTTTTCGTGCTGAGAGTAAAATTATCCTTTGCTTGGAAGAACCCCGTGTCTCGCGGCGAGCCATTCTCAGCTATGGTCTTGTTTAGTGGCGGTGAATCCATGGCCTCATGCAGAGCCACTGATAAAGACGTCGCTTCGGTACTTTCCGCCCCATCCTGATTGGAAAACAGCGGTGACGTGCCACCGGTCGGGTCAGTCGTCAAAGACAGCTCACCAAGACCGAGCCGTTCGGGCGGCGGCAGTTCGGACGTGACGCTTGGGGATGCTGGAGCGTCGAGCGGATTCCTTTCGTGAGGGCGGTCTTTGACAAATGTTGTCAGCCCCCGGACGAGGCGATCCGACCGGCGATGGTAGTGGACGGTTCTGATGTTCTCGAGATGGAGCGCAATCGCATCCGAAATCTCCTGCAAGGCAATCACGTCGTCCTCGCTGAAATCCTGGCGAGGCTTGTTGTCCACAACGCAGTAACTACCCAAGATGTGACCAGACGGACTATATATCGGGACTTCGGCGTAGAATCGAAAGTACGGCCATTCCGTCACATAAGGTCGGTCCTTGAAGTATTCCTCGAGGGTGAAATCGCGGACGATGTAGCGGCTCTTATTCGCGGTGACGTTGGCTGTGTTCTGCAGATGGGGCACGTCGAACCCGGAAAACAGCTTGACGGCATGAGGACAGACACCAAAGATCAAATCCAATGTTGTCACTCCGAGATACAATCCATCGTCGGGCTTGTGTTTCTTCCTGTCCCGCAAGGAGATCGAGGCGGTCGCTTCGGAGATGATGTGCTGGTTCTGGCCGTCAATGAGCGAGACGTACGATCGCATGCACCCAAATCGATAGACGCCGAGCTGCGTCAGAGCAGTCAGGGTGATATCCGACGAAAGATGGACGACATTGAGGTCGGGCTCGTCCTTCTCCGGGTCGGCCGGGGTCGGTGTTGCGTCGGGATCTTGAGGGAACGCGAATGGCTGACGAATCGTACAATAGTACCTAGTAGCGTGCAAATGAGTATTAGAGGTACCATCACGGATCGAATCTGGCTTACTGTGTGTTGGTGGAGGAGACAAACCTGGACAGTTCCCGGAGGCGCTTCTTCTCGGAGTCAGGCAATGGCGGCTGGCGAAGCGCTGGAGAGAGATATTCCTCCATGCTCAGGTCGACCTGAGGGCGGCGGAGTCCAGGATCGCCTGCATTCAGAGAGCTAGTCTAACGCGAAGGCAGGGTCGAAAAAAAGTTGGAGGGTTGAAAGTTGAAACTTGCAGGAGGGGCGAGACGAATGACGCCGGACGGACGAACGTGGCGCCGGGTCTTATAACCGGTTTGGCGGCCACGAGCAGCCTGGCCAGGGCTGGATCCCTCCACTCCCTCCGATCAGAGCGAATCATATCATGCACAGATGGGGCTGCAGCACGAATCAGTTCCCCCGATGCAGCTCTCGCTTGGGTCGCGGTTCTTGCTCGGATCCCCTTCCGCAAATAGGATCGATCTAGTTGGGAATGGCGATGATCTGAAGTTCCGAACATCTTCATGGGGGCAAGAAATCTGGAGCAATGAACATTGATTGCCAGGCTTAATCGGAGGGTGTTTTGAGCAGAGTGTCATGGCTGAAACGTCGACAAGGAAAACCAACATTACCGTAATGGGGAGATATATATTGTCGCGAGTCAGTTGCCGGGACGGCAGGACTACGGCCGTTCCTCGGACTCAACAGAATCGAAACTCGTCGAGACTCGAGACTGATTTCAGCTAGAGCAAGCAAAGGTGGAGTTCACAGTGAACATTGTCTATACATTAATCTAAAAATATGATGCTATTGTCGCTGGAGGTATGCAACGGCTTCCACGTGACCCATGCAAGCTTTGCGGCGTGCAGCCTCGTACGTCATGTGATTGGTGCCTGAATTTACAGGCAGCCATGACGTCACTCCCAGCGGCGGCGCAACAGATCGCGCGAGAGCTGCAGCCGCTTCTCCGCCTCCCACAGCCACGACCCCGGCGACAACGGCTGGCAGTGATCGTGGATATACTTCAGTGCCGCCCGAACTAGGTATGCATAGGTCGGCGGATACGCGTCCATCCGGTCGGGAGAGAGTTGCTGACGCGCTGTTGCGATGTCGCTAACGATCTTGGTCACCGTGTCGAGGGCGGCACGTGAGTTGAGATACGCCTCCTTCGGACAATCGATCTCGCCCGATGGCGCTTTCGCCCGGTCTAGAACTTGCCGATGCAGGAGAAACAGTCCACTGTTTGCTTGTTAGCGGATTCTCTTGCGGGGAGCACAACCTACCGAATGGCAATCGAGATGCCGCCGCAATAAACACCGCTCGCCATCGGGAACCGTTGCATCGTCATCGTGAGAAACACTTGAATCGACTTGTCCAGATCGTCTAGGTGCCTCTGCTTGGTACTTGACTCTGGAGCTTTCAGCACCTCGAGTAGTTCGTCCAGCAGATAGGTGGCGCGCATTGCCTGGCGGAATCCGTCCTGATAAACGTTCGACGGCGTAGACAGCACGCTTTCACTTTCCCGGCAGCTAAACGCATTGACTTCTTTCGGCATCATTGACAGCAGAGGTTGGTTGACTAAACTGACATCGCAAAGTGCGATTCTATTGTGTGTCAGCAGCCGGTCAACCGATAGCCGCTGTCAACTCACCTTTCGCACATGCAGATCCCCCACCAGGTGCTGCCGTCTTCTTCATCCGGATACACGTCGTTATTCATGCTGGGAAGTGATGTTGGTTGCTTCAAGCCTGCCGCATACGCCATGCGGGCACAAACACCCATGGACACAAACCCCAGATCTCGATCCCCGCGCGCATACTCATAGACCGCTATCAAGATTCCGGCTTGAATCAGGTTTAGGGACGGCCGACCTATTGTTTGCGCCTGACTGAACAGTAATTTGGTCGCAAGATACAGGGTCGAACTATCGACGTGCCGGCCGTCTTGTCTGTCGGGATCTGGATCGTATGTGAGCATGCACATACTCAGCAAAAGAACGGAGAAGTCTGCCCGCGGATCGGAGCCAAAGGAGAGAAGGTGTGCATGGAAGCGCTGCCGCGAGATGATTGGCAGATACCAGTGAATGCTCTGGAAGTACCGTACGCTGATTTCGTCCAGGTACTGCTGCCCCGTGAAGCTGATGATGCGCTGAACCTCACGGCACACTGTCGTCTCCACTGTCGAAGAGGTTTCTGACAAGGAGGGCCTCGGGACCAAGTCTAAACCAAGAAAACGTTGCTCCTGGTACTGGCATTGCAGGCCTTTCCTGGCCGGGGTAAGCGACCGACAGGGATGTTGCAGCAGGAGACGTACTCAGCGCAGTAGCCACAGCAGGGCAAGGCCTTGTCGCATCGCTTCTTGCGGGTTCGGCAGGTGGAACAAACTTTGGGGGCGAAAGGAGGACTGCCGGATCGGCTCGGGGCGGCCATTGTACCTGTGGAGTTACAGGGGCCGTATGTGCGCCAGAGCCTTTGTCAGGATATTATTGTGTGCATCCGGAATTTCGGAGTCTGCAAGTGAGGGATCTGCCGTCAGCCGGGTGGGCCTCCAGGCGCTGTTCCCTAACCAAACTCGGCATGGTCCCTGCTCGTTAACGGTATCGTGGCGGCCGCCAGCCCGACCCATCCGCCGTTGATTATCAGGCTCGCTTCGACCTAACGATCTACAATAACTAATATATCCCAGCGATAGAGACAGTCTGCCACCATCAGTCACCAAGATCGACCCATTCGCAGTTCCGAGACCGACGCCGGGGTGGAAGCGCACTGCAAGACCAATTGTTCCAGAGTTTGCTATGACCAGGTTGACGTAGCCCACTTTTGTCGTGATCCGGTCGATATTAGACTGCAGGTCGTCTTGTGACGTGATATCGCATTGGTAAGGATCAAGCTGGGATCCTCTTCAACTGCTTTCTGGAGCATCTCTAGACGACAGCTGAGGATGTAGACCTTGCTTGCACCATTGTGTGCAAGGGCTCGAGCCATCATAGGCCGATGCCTAAACATCATTAGCACTGCAAACACCACGAGCGACCAGCTTATATCACTCACCAATAGATCGAATTAGCATCGTAGAGAAGACATCTCGCCGACACTTATACCTCGTCGAAGTATATCGCATTGTTTGTCAACCGGGACAGGACAAGCGGCGGCCGACAGCCCGACAGCGCCCGGCATCAAACTCTGCAACAAAGCTGACGTGAGATTTTTAAACAGACTGGGCCCTTGGTCCTAGATTGCTTATTCTCGCAGGGTTTAACGCCGTTGGCTCGGGACCCTGGGTCACGAACCCACCGAGGTGGGCTCAGCAATCCCCCAAGGGCCAAAGACCCCACGGGTCTCGGACCAGTGTCGAACTCCGCGTACCCCCATTGTCTCCCATCACACTAGGGTTGACATTCCTGCTCGTGCATTGAAGCTGTAGTTTGCTAGTGATTGGACTTCCTGACTCAATTTTCCTATCACAATCCCTGTCTACGTCACAGTGCTTCAGTTCCTTCGGCAGCCGAGAGCCCTGCAGGATCTGAATAACGAGCACCTAGAGTTAAGGCTGTTCCTGACTTAACGAATGGGAGGTACTAGTAGAGCATATCCTTCTGTCTTCTGGTATTGACAGGTCCGGGGCATACAGTTGATTGACATATGGAAGAGTGCCAGTGCATTCCTTACCATATTTCCCCTCATTGCCGGATGTGGCAGTAGAGTCATTAGGCACAACGCTGTACGTCTGAAGGCGTAAAAATATTGCTTGTCACTAGGCGCAGGGATAACAGCAATCAGGCTAAATCAAGCGCTCAGCCCGAGGGTAAATGCAGCCCCGCATAATTCGTTCCTGCAGGGTTCTACCCAGGCAGAGGAGTTCCTGGTAAGAGCAATGCTTCTATTGGCGGACTAATTCCTCAAGATATATTACCCACGTTGTGATCTTCTTCAAATGTATTCCCGCTGCAGCTGCAGGTGGATTTCTGTCTCTCATTGACGGAACAAATATGCAACAAGAGAGCTCCCAAGACCATGTTTAACCTGATTACCCCAGTTTAGCATAGATACGGGAGTATCAGAAAGGCATCAGGCAACTCAGCCGGAATCATTATGGTATAAAAAGAGACGCTGGTCCATGGCAGGCGCAATTGACTGACCAGGTCTCACCTAGTAATATCCAAGCCATGATTATCAAAGACTCCATTGGGTACTTCCTGGGCCTCCTGCTCACTGTGAGCCCAGCCCTGACTGTGGCTCAGCCGGGACGTCCCAGCTTTCCCAAGCGTCCCAACATTCAGCCGAACCCTATCCAGCCATACAAGGCAATCCCCCTCCAGTCGCAGCGCAACCCTCACAAGGTCTGCTATGTCAAGCCCGGCAACAAGGGCGACGATGCCGGTAGGATTCGCGATGCGCTGCGAAAGTGCAACAACGGGGGAACTGTTGTCCTCGATCAGGAATACACCATCTGCACCCCCCTCGACCTACGCTTCCTGAAGCATGTCGATATCGCCCTGACCGGTAAAGTCGAGTTCTGCACCGAGATAGAATTCTGGCAACAGAATCTGTTCGAGTTCCACTTCCAGGATGCCTCTTCCTGGTGGGTTTGGGGCGGCGAAGACGTCCATCTCTATGGCGCTGACACCGGTGTCATTCATGGCAACGGACAGTCGTGGTATGACGCTTATGCTGCAAACGGAACCCTCAGGCGTCCTCTCTTGTTTATTGCAGATGGATGGCACGGGGGTTCCATCACCGGTCTGAAGCTGCGGCAGTCGCCCAACGTGAGTACCATAACCCCAACAATTTGCACAACCAGATCTGACAGAACAGTGGCACAACTTCATTGCCAACAGCTCCGACCTCCTAATCTCAGATATCGACATCTTCTCGCGCTCGTCCTCCTCCGCCTGGGCCTCAAACCTCGACGGCTGGGACACATTCCGGTCAGACAACATCGTCATCCAGAACTCGGTCATCAACCACGACGACGACTGCGTCTCGTTCAAGCCAAACAGCACCAACATCATCGTCCAGGGCTTACAATGCAACGGCTCGCACGGCATCTCCGTCGGATCGCTAGGAAACTACCCATACCAGTACGACATCGTATCGGATCTCTACATCTACAACAACACCATGGCCAACACGACCACCGCCGCCCGTCTGAAGGTCTGGCCCGGTGCCGAGGCCGTCAAGAGAGGGAACCCGCCCTGGGTTGGCGGCGGGGGGCAAGGCTACGTGCGCAATGTGACGTACGACACCATGATCAACGACAACAACAACCTCGCTATCCAGATCGATCAGTGCTACGGGGCGATCAATGCGAGCGAGTGTCTGGACCACCCGTCGCAGGTGATTCTGACCGATGTGCTGTTCAAGAATATTTGGGGCACGGCGAATGGTGCGGATGATCCTGTTGCTGGTCAGCTTATTTGCGGGTCGGAGGATGTGAGATACCCTGTCGTGTGTGATGTGAAGATGCTAATGGCTGCAGTCCTGTGACAACATTCGCGCCGAGAATGTCACCTTGACGAATCCGAGTGGTGAGCCGCCGCAGTGGGAGTGCAGATACCAGGATGAGGAGCTGTTGGATCTTGGGGGTGTTGGTTGTATTCCTGCCTGATTACGCAGGTTGACGAAAAAGATGTGATTGTATATTTGCAGTATCTTGCTAGGACTCTATTTTGCCTCATTTCCTCCTTCTCCCGCCTCCAAGCGCCCATCCGTACTGACTCGACATCTTGACCTTCACCCCCAGCTCTTCTGCAAACTGGTAGACTAGACCGGGGTTCTTCTGGAACCAACGACCGCACATAACGACATCAAGACCCTGCTGCAGGAATCCCTCTGCCATTTCACCAGTCCGGATACCTCCAACAGCAGACACCAGCATGGCATCTCCGACAGCTTCCTTGATCCTCAAAGCAAACGGCGCCTGGTATCCATCACCAGACTTGATGCTTGTAGACTGCTTGGGATGAATGCCGCCCGAGCTGACATCCAGGAAATCAACACCACGCCCGGCAAGAATAGGAGCAAGCCTGCACGAGTCCGCCACAGTCCAGCTCTGCGGAAACTCATCGGTCAAGTCGTCGAACCAATCTGTGGCACTGATCCGAACGAACAAGGGCATTTCTGCTGGGATTGCTGCCCGGACCGCGTCTGTGATTTCAAGAAGTAGCCGCACCCTGTTCTCAAAGGCCCCTCCATACTGGTCTGTCCGCTTGTTGCTGATCGGGCTCAGAAACTGGTGAATGAGATACCCATGCGCCGCATGGATCTCGACGATGTCAAATCCAGCCCTGACCGATCGTAGTGCCGCATCGACAAACGCCTTCTTGAGATCGTGGATCTGCTCAATCGTCATAGCCTTAGGCCGAGGATAGACATCGTTGAAAGGGACTCCAGAAGGAGCGTAGACCTCATCCGGCCACCCCGCATCCTCCTCTTGCGCAGTCGCATTCTTGTCCAGGAACGGCGCCATGGTACTCGCCTTGCGCCCAGCATGACTGAGCTGGATACCGATCAGTTGGCTCTGACTGTGCACAAAGTCCGCTATCCGCTTCAGGCCGGTGATCTGTCCATCTTCCCAGATTCCAATGTCGTGGGGCGTGATGCGGCCCTCTTTCTGCACGGCCGTGGACTCGATGATTGAGAGGCCAGGGCCGCGTTGGATGATACCACCAAGATGAATGAGGTGCCAGTCTGTCGTGTAGCCATTTTCGCCTGACCACTGGCAGAGAGGGGCGAGGAAGAGGCGATTCTGCACTATAAGGCCGCGGATTTTGAGGGGAGTAAACAGCTTTGGGAGAGAGGTGGATTCCAGGGCTGTTCCGGCGGGAGGGCTCTGCGCGGGGGTAAAATATGATGCCATGTTGATGAAATGGATGGTGAGATTGATTCTGATTTCAACGTAGTCCTGAGTTGATATAGTTCTTCTGTCGGCGAGTCGCGACCATTACGCCGGTGTCGGCCTCGGCAAATTGAGACTTGGCCGAGATCGGACTCGGCGAAAAGCCGCCAAAGGCCGAGCCAGCGAGACTTGTGTGGCGTCAACTCTCTCAAACTCGCCGTCTTCATTACTCGTCGCCATGTCAGGCACATCTCGTCCTCGCATTTCAAAGACCGTCGCGTAAGCTGTCCGTCTGCTAGCTAGTCAGACCTCGCTAATTGCCCAGGTGTCGCCGATGCCACTCGCGCAAGGTCAAATGCTCGGGCGGCAACCCCTGCGATGGGTGTCGCCAGGCCGCCAAAGACGACGAATGCGAGTATCCCCGCAAGAATCGTCTCATCAAAGTCAGCGAGCAGTGAGTCCGTCGCAATTTCTGCCTGCATCACACTGATCCATCGTCAGGTACATCGCAGATCTCATTTCCGAGAACAAGCGACTGCGAGGAAGCGCACAGCCCCCGAGCGAAGAGACAGTCAATGCGCCCGTCCTGGCTGAAGCTCCCTGGTTTGTCAACGCCGATGCCCTCCACACGCCCATCCTCGTTGCTGAAGCCTCCGACTCGGCCTTTGCCTCGAGATTCCGGCAGGCCTTGTCTCATTCGTCTCATTCTCACCATGGCCATCTCCCTCGCGTCAACTTCCCCACCGATGAGCAGCTGCTCGCCTTGTCAGAGGCTGAGTACCCATGGCCCTCGCCGGCTCGTGCGCGGCTTCTTGTTCAGACTGCTGTAAATGGTCTCGGTCGCTGCTACCATGTCGTACGGCGTAGTTCGACTTTCCACGACCTTGAGAATAACTCACTCGATTCGTTGAACAGGAGTAAACTCTGGGCGTTGTTCGCGATTGGCGAGATGTATACGACTAGAAACCCAAGCCCAGATAAAGGCTTTCCCGGCATCCGGTACTTCTGCAAAGCGAACAACATCCTGCGCATTGTGAGCGAGAGGCCGAGCGTCGAAATGGTGGAAGTCCAACTGCTCCTGTCAGTTTACTCGCTGTACCTCAACCGACGGCATGCCGCATATAGCCTCGCTGGCTCTGCGGTTCGACTGGCGGTCATCATGGGCCTGCATCTCAACATCCCCGAGTCCCAATTGACCGACGCCGGGGAGAGAGAGCATCGAAACCGGCTGTTCTGGACGGCATACACCTTCGATCGCATGTGGGCGGCAAAGCTCGGATACCCCTGTGCCATCCAAGATGATCAGATCCAAGTCAGTCTTCCCACGAGTCCTCCTGGTTCAGGCGATCATGGGGCATTGGACTTTCCCGACCGAGCATACTTTATCGCAAGGATAGGACTTGCCCGAATATCCGGCAAGATTATCTCCTCGATATACGGCAAAAGTGCTCAAGAACTCTCGCTGTCTCATCGTGTTCAAGAGGCGTTCGGGGATCTTCGACGCTGGCTGCAAGAACTGCCACCTGCTCTGCAAACTCCTGCTCGATGCGAGGGCGATTGGGACCCCAAGGCACGGTCTCTTCATCTTCTATTCAATCAGGTACGTCAACGTTGCCTGAAAAAAAAGGGGGCTTTTGATATACTTACCCCACCAGCTTGCCATCCTCGCTACGCGCCCGATCCTCCTTCACGTTCTCCGCGTCCATATCGAAGCCCGAGATCAGCAGAGCACCAAAGAAACGAACGTACCCGCCTCCGCCACTGCTCTATCCGAGACATGCGTTCGCTGCGCACGACACTCTTGCAGTCTACTAGTTGACAGCTGGACAAACGGGTCTTTCATGGTGTTTGATTTCTTCTACACCCAGTATCTCTTCTCGGCCGCCACGATCCTAGCCATTTCCAGTTTACTCCCCGGTAAAGAGCGGCAGAGCGATGAGGAGCAATTCGAAGTAGCGGTCAGCTTCCTCTCCCAATTGCGGGATAGCGGCAACTATGCCGCGGCGGAATTTTACAAGCATATCGAAGCCGTCACCGAGCTTCTGGTCCTCACCAAAGCCCGCCTGTGCGATGCAGGAAATGGAAATGCCGCAACGCCACACGACTCCGCGTACGGCTCAGCCATGGACACGGGGCCCACCGAGCTGCCATCCATCTCGAGCGAGATGAGCGCTGGAACGGCGCTCTTCGATCCCCTCTTGCAGGAGCTTCTGGAACAGCCAACTCTGGACCTCGAATTCATCGATTCTTCTATGTACCTCGATGAGCAGCAGGGATTCTACTGGCCGAGCCTGACTGACGGTGATGTCGCTTGAGTGTATCTCTCGAAAACGACGGTAACCGAACAAGGTACCAGGTAGCCATGGCCCGATAGTGTCCTCATACCCCGTCGAGTGCGTATCCTCCGCCCACCACCGAGTGGTCTGCGTGACAAGACCCACCAAAAGCAATGTCCTTTCGGCTCACCGAGCTTCCATTCAATGCGGAACTTGCTTCCAACAAGCCAGCCGTGTTTACTATGTTATGACAGACAGAACCCTGGTCCATTCTCTATTTCCCCGAGCGGTTGACGACAGCCATTCATAAGAGCCTCAATATATTGCATGAACGAGCGACCGACCCGTTCACGAACACCGGTGTTGGCCCGTCTGGGGGATTATCAAGACTTGTAAGCTTATTGCAAGCATTTCAAGGTTATGCCGAGTATGCTATTGGGTGAACCTGCCTGCTCTCTTTCTTCTTGTATACTACGATTTGCCCTTGGCCTACTCTGCTTTGTTGTGTCCACGCATTGTAGACCTTGCCAGATCGATTTCAACGCCCCTCCATGCTGTGTTGATTAACTCGGATAGAGACCTCGGCTCCGTGCCTTGACACCACTTTGCTTTTCAGCGAAGGAGCGCACCCCGGTCTCCAGATCATCCCCCGCTCGAGACAATCAGCCGACCCCCATGCGTGCCTACAGTGTTGCATTCGAAAGGTTCGTGTGACATGAGCCGGAATCCGGGGTATCTCTCCACGATCTCAAGGTGCGAAAGGAAATTACACGTTGGGGTCGTTGCTCCTCAACGGCAGCTTCGAAGGATTCGCTTAATTTCGTCCAAACTTTCGCTCAAAATGCTTTGATTACCAGGAAGCTTGGGCCTGTCTCATTGACGAACCACATGACATGGCCCTTGCAGACGCTGGTCCCCGATCATAGTGCGGAGAGCTATAGGGCTGATCCCTGACCCTATCACGCACCGCTGTCCAGGTCCCGTTAGTGAGTGCCTGCGCTCATTCAACGCGGAGAGATCTAACTGTTCCTGGCCTTGGCCATGTGCGGTATGACACCCCTGAGGAGGTCGCAGCCGGTGTAACGGTGGGATAACACTCGATCTATAGCGAAGTCTGAAGCGAACAATGAGCGATGTGACAAGGGGTGGAAACGACAACCAATGATTCAGCTCTTTCAACGTTCTTTGTTGTCGATCGACGTCAAACGGGTTTGACCGTCAGAGTAGACAAAGCGAGAATATATAAACCGTCGAGACCCGCTGCATACAAAGCGAACAACAACACTGATGATCAACGAGACCAAC
Source organism: Aspergillus mulundensis (assembly GCF_003369625.1). Classification (NCBI taxonomy): domain Eukaryota; kingdom Fungi; phylum Ascomycota; class Eurotiomycetes; order Eurotiales; family Aspergillaceae; genus Aspergillus; species Aspergillus mulundensis. The sequence continues at coordinate 1,148,757 of NW_020797901.1, read as the reverse complement.
TCACCAAGATGAGACTCACCACAATCCTCTCCATCCTGGGGGCTCTCCCCCAGTTGATCCTTGCTGCTCCAGGTGCAGTCGCCAACCAGGCCAGGCAGTCCTCCTCGGACCGTCTTGTCTTTGCTCACTTTATGGTACTTTCCCTTCCTTCATGGCTCAGCGATCGACTGACACGAGCAGATTGGGATTACCAGCAATCGCAACTCAGCGGCTGACTACAACGATGACATGAAACGTGCCAAATCTCTCGGGATCGACGCCTACGCACTCAACATCGGCGTCGACCCCTATACCGAACGGCAACTGGACCTTGCTTATGAGTCTGCCGCCAACAATGATATGAAGGTATTCATATCCTTCGATTTCAATTGGTACAGCACCGGCCAAGGCACCCAGGTCGGTCAGATGATCGCCAAGTATGCAAGCCGCCCAGCCCAGCTCTTTGTCGATGGCAAGGCTTTCGTCTCCTCATTCGCGGGTGACGGCCTTGACATCAAGGCCATGCGCCAGGCCGCTGGACGGGAGATCTATTGGGGTCCCAATTATCACCCCGAGTACGGCACCAACCTGGACGGCGTCGATGGTTTGCTTAACTGGATGGCCTGGCCCAACGACGGCAACAACAAGGCGCCCCGCCCTGGAGCTTCGATCTCTGTCGAGCAAGGCGATGAGATGTATATCAAGACTGGAAAGGACTACATTGCTCGTGAGTGTTCCTGAAGAAAACGGTCGTGCTTGACTGACCCTGGCAGCTGTTTCTCCCTGGTTCTTCACCCACTTTGGCCCCGAGGTCCCGTACAGCAAGAACTGGGTCTTTCCCGGAGACCTGTTGTGGTATGAGCGCTGGCAGCATGTGCTGACTATGAAACCCCGCTTCATCGAAATTGTTACCTGGAATGACTACGGCGAGTCGCACTATATTGGCCCACTGAGCTCTCCACACACCGATGACGGCGCATCCAAGTGGTGCAATGACATGTAAGCCCTCCTTACCTCACCTACACAAAAATACTAATTACCTAGGCCACACGACGGCTGGATGGACATGTCCAAGCCATGGATCGCCGCCTACAAGGACGGCGCTGAGTCGGTCGACAGCTACATCACCGAGGATCTGCTCGTGTACTGGTACCGCCCAGCCCCTCGCGACGTCAATTGCGACTCCACAGATACCTGCATGGTGCCCGCCAACAACGGCAGTGGAAACTACTTCAACGGCCGCCCCAATGGCTGGGAGACGATGGAAGACGCAGTCTTCGTTGTCACGACCCTGACTGAGCCCGCCACCGTGACTGTCAACTCTGGAGGCAATGTCGAGGTCTTCGATGCTCCGGCCGGCGCCAGCGCTTTCAAGGTTCCTATGGGCGTGGGATCGCAGGCTTTCTCGCTCAGTCGCAATGGGCAGGTCTTCCAGTCAGATATCAGTCTGCTGCCTATTATCAATGGCTGCCCTTGTGGGCTGTACAATTTCAATCCTTACGGTGAGTTCTTTAATTCTGTCTTTTTCGAAGTATTAGGCTAATCCAGCATCTCTCAGTCGGATCTCTGCCCCCAGCTCCCACTATCGACTCTCTCCAGTCCGCCGGCCTGAACAGTCTTACTCAAGGTCTGCACGTCCAAACCTGCGCGCCGACACCGTCGCTCGGAAAGGTGGTCCCGACAGCGCCCCCAGGCTGGGGATCCGCCCCCACAACCACTCGGACCTCCACGCGGACCTCATCCACAGCCGGCACAACCGGCACCACCACCCGGACAACCATAACAAGCACCCGCACCACAACCAGCATCACCAGCACGCGGACCTCAACATCCACCAGCACAACCAGCCGAACAAGCACAACCAGCACGCGCACAAGCACCAGCACCAGCACCAGCACCCGCACAAGCACGACAACAACAACCCAACCCACCGGCACCACCTGCGTCGCCGGCACCGGACCCGGCAACTACGTGGGCCTGTGCAGCTTCTGCTGCAACTACGGGTACTGTCCGCCGGGCCCATGCACCTGCACAAGGACTGGCGCGCCTGTGCCGACTCCCCCGACGACCGGTGTGAGGGGTGTGCCGCTGCCGTGGCTGGAGAACTATAACTCGTATCTGGGACTGTGCAGCTTCGCTTGTGACCATGGGTACTGTCCGAATACGGCTTGCATGGTTGCTTAGGTTATCCTTTCTTTCCCCGTTACCTTTCACTTCTACCTTCCATGTTTGGTTTTTCATGTTGAGAGTATGAGTAGGAGATGGAGATGGACATAGGTAGTTTGTATTTTCGCTTCGTCCCTGAGAGCTCGGGTTCACACCCATTAGTCTTTTCTTCGTTTTGCTTGGACATATGTTCGTTATTCTATCGCAGCTCATTTGCTTTGCACTTACTTCGATGCCTGAAAATTGGATTACGCTCGCGCGTGCTTTTGCCTTAATGACCTAAGCGTATAACTCTTTTGAAGTCCTTTTTCAGGTAGAAAAACATCAACCGAGATTGCAACTGAATCCACAGCGCGAAAACTAGCTTTAGCTCACTCACTTACATTAGTATCCCCATTATTTGCCAACACAATTAGATTATACCTAACCCCTATATCAATATAAAACCATTATATTCTTAATGATTTCTAGGTATACAGCCGCCCCTCACGAAATGGCTATATTATGTTTCAACTAGGCAAGCTCCTGGTAAAACTATTTGCAGAACAGGAGCCTTACGCTTGTATACAAACCTGTATTCAGCATTATTAACATGGCATGGCCTGGTCCCATGAGTGCCCGGTTTGCAAGAATCGGACTGCGGAAGCCGAAGCGAAGGCCAGTGTCTGCTTTGCATAAGTATACACGCATGCGGCCGGGGCTATATTCAACACGCCTTGTTCGGGAGTTATTCTTCGCATGTAGTCCGGCATTTCCAGCGGACGAGGGGCTGTTGGTTCCATGCCACTGGCGCCCAGGCTTAGCATCGGCTCCAGGAAAGAAATCCTGTCGGCCCACGGGCTGCAGAGATGACGTCCACTCGCCCTGGCTGGGTCCGACGTTGATACGGTTTGGTATAACGAACGCCCTTTCCCCCTAGTCTGGGTGTCTCAGCCCCAGCAGGAGGCCGGTTGAGTATTCCTATTCAGGCTGCATGAGTCGAAGTCGATGCTTATGGGACAACAAACGAACCGAAGGAAGGGGACCCGGTTTGGTCAGTGCATATTCCACCACACTGTACTCTACGAACGGAAAGATCAAGAGCAATGTAGATTCAATGGATCTGGTCTTATTCAACTAGCTACAGTACATCTTCAATTTGCTAGCTAAGTACAGGGATATCAGACTGCTAACCGGACCATACCAAGTATGGATAAACCATCGTATGGACATTGAATAAAAAAGGAAAACAGGAAAAGGACTCCTCGCATTTTGGATTTGTTTAGATAAAGACGCAGGGATCGCGAGGCTCACGGTGCTCTTGATGAGTGGCATCCCTCAAAGGTGAAGGTGTGTGGTGCCCAGGTTGATCACGGTCCAGAGACAGGCACAGTAGCAGCTCGAGCTTGAATCATATTTGCGCTACCGGGCTCAGATTGAACGCGGCGTTCGACGCTGTCCTCCTGGTCTAAGCCTGGGAGGAGTAAAAGGGGAGAGAATCATAGCAAGGGGGTTGTTCGCGGCCACCGGCGCTGGCACTGTGGTTCTGAGTCTCACGCGCATGCTCCAGTTCAACTCCAAATCCCATTTCGAGATCACGCTTACGCATAAGCTCGCGGAAACGCCGACGCTCCGCGATCCGCTCAATCTGCTCTTCAAAGTGCTCGTTGAAGTTAGAGGTGTAGGGCATGTAGTATCGGGACTGCTGGGAGAAGGAGGTGCTAGTGCGATCCTCGCGAAGAAGACGCTGGGGCTCAGTACGAGGCTGAACAGTGACAAGGGCAGGCGCAGGCGCAGATGCAGGAGTCACGCGATGGAGCTCAAAGACCCCGTTCTCCCGCTCAACAGCAGCGCGGCGTTCAGCCTCGGCGCGCCTCTCGCGCCTTCGATTCCATCTATCCCGTATCGCATCCCCGACGCCGAAGCACGGATGGTATTCTTTGTACCAGCAGATGGAGAAGCCGAGGATGAGCAGGATAAGCGGGAGGAGGGTCAAGAAGATTTCGATGGCCAGGATTTTGTTTGAGACGTTGTGCGGCGCCGGGTCAGGGAAAACCGTTACTGGTGGGGGGCCAATAATGGCAACAGCAGCTGGCATTGCGAGGGCTTTGGAGGGTATTCGAGAACGTATGGTAGAGCCTGGGTTTCAATGGTCAGTGTCGGAGCCGCAGGGTGGATGGTATATGCCGGCAGGGAGACTCGACAATGGAGGTGTGACGTACGGCAAGATTTCTGGTCACGCTTTTAGGCTTTCAAAGATGAAGCAAGGCCTGATAAATGGAAATCGAGCGTTTGCTGTGGGAGTAACTGTGGGTTTGCTGTCTTTGTATCGTCAAAGCAGGAAGTGTGGTTATTTCGATTTGGTAGGAATCAGAGTTGGGAGGGAAGTCGATGGAAGGTTGAGAAGAGAATGAGAATGAGAATGAGTTGGCAGGAGAAGAGGTGTTTTTATATCAGGTTGCTTGAAGTTCTGGAGTCGTCCTCTCTCATCATTCACCTTCACCTGGATACTTGCAGTGAATGAATACTTCACTCCAGTATAGAGAAAGTAGCCAGGCAACCAGGCCACCAGGCAACACCAGGTAAGAGCCAGAACTTCAAACGAGAATGGAGAAATCTCGGTAGACTCATCGAATGAACGTCTAGCTGCCTGGAGACCGCCACAGTCTACGCAAATGGGCTGATAGCAACAATAACAGAGTACTTCACTCACAAACACAAGAATCGGTACCAGAGCTTGCATGACACTATGCCAAAGGGGATCCCCCAAGCCACGGAATCATCGTCAGTTTCCACCTCTCTAACATGTCCACCTACACCCCTGCTCCGGGTTTTTCCGTGCACAGGACTCGCATCTGAGGGTTTACTCGAGAGGGACTTGCTCTTCTAAGGACCTGCGTGTTTCAAGAAGGCGGCGATATCCAGGGCTATTTCTGGGCATTCCCATCATAGGACACGCCTGGTCCGTATAGCAAACCTTGTTTCTTAACATTGTAGATGGCTTTCTCAGTGTCGATGGAGGCGTATGCACACTGCGCTCATGTGAGGTTTCAATATTTACCCTCTAGTCTTGCTCACTTAACTACATACCATTAGAGTAGGGGTTGAAAACAACAGTCCGGGGTATTGTCTGTCTAGGTAGGTAGCTGCGGTTCATTGGTATGACACTTAAAGGCATGAAGGACGGTGCTAGGAGCCTCGGCATGGTTCGTACGTCTCTTCATAGTGTCTACTTGTTGGACAACATGATCAAGTAAGATGGATATGTTCTTATTCAATAGAGGACATCTTGCTAGCTAAGTACAGGAACCCCTGCCAGTACAAACCGTAGTAGTCCATCATAGCATAGCATTGTCCACAACATGCACAAAAAGAAAAGCGTTCGTATCAAAGATACCAGTAGGTGAAGGAAAAGCATTCATATCAAAAATAAAAGTTAGTCCAAGCGGTAGACCAACGACGGTTCCCAGCGATATCCTCAGAAGAAGCTCGACGGAGCCCATCCCCAGTCTGGCCACACTGTCCAGATGCCGTGGCATTCGCTGCTTGGGTTGCAGAGGCACGTTCAGTAACATCCAGCGAACCGGGACGAGGACCTGCATTTGCCTCTCCACCCTGAGAATGAGTCAAAGAGCGCGTACGGGAGCCCCGGTAAGAAGGGGGATGCTCATAACGAGGAAGCGTTTCGTCACTTCCGCTTCTAGTTCCACTTCCACGCTCACGCTGAAGCCCGCCTTGCTGCGGACGTTCACCGTTCAAGCCAGCCTGGTCCTCAGAGCGGTCATAGAAGTCATAGGGTGTGCCCCATCCCCAGAGCCAGGTCCTACTGTCTCTACGCTCCTGAACGTAGAAAGAGCCCGGACGCTCAGGGCGCGGACGGAGACGAGGGCGAGCGAGGTCGTGGAGTTCGAAGGCGTCGTTTTCGAGGTCTGGGTCAGCTGCGCGGCGACGGGGGATGGGGCGGGTGAAGTTCTCGGCGGCTTCAGCAAGTCCAGCGCTATCTCTTCTGAAGAAAGCGGCAATGATTCTGCATCCGCCTCGGTTGAGGAAGCTAATGAGGAAGCAGCAGACGAGGAACAGGCTGAAGACGACGGTGAGGCTGATGGTTATGCCGATGGCGACGTCGCTGTTGGCTGACCCCATGTTTGGCAAGTAGGTACAGTGGCTCTGGGGGTGTTTGACAGTAGAGAAGCAGAGAGAGCCTGTGATTTAGACAATGGTCAGATGTGAACTCAAGTCTGGCCGGCAGAGGCTTGACAATGGAGGTCTGGCTTACAAGACAGACGTTAGACCACGAGCTGAAAAGAGGACTTGTTGGGTTTCCGATATCCAAGCTCCAAGCAAGCGCAGAGAACGAGAAACAAGTCTTTGTTGACGAAGTTGTGGGGTTTGTTGTGTGTATGGAGCACGAAGAGGAATATCTCAGACGAGGCAAGAAGAACGAAGCTCAACTGAAGCTTCGAAGGTGGATGGGATCCAAAGGAGTGGAAGAAGATGAGGAGAGAAAGAGAATAGAATATGTATGGCAAAAGAAGAGAGTATATATAACTGCCTGGTATAAGGTCAGGGGGGTCTTCTCATTCACCGAGGGTGAGGTGAATGCTGCACTCCAGGACATTAGAAAGTCGCCAGTCAGCAAACAGTGTGGCAACAGATCGAAGTTATGGAGTGTAAATCCTTGCAGAAAAGTACTGATAGAGCAAGTGAATAGCCCTGGCCATACCTACGGCCGCTCTACGCGACAGAAGAAGTATCTATGCAATGGGATGAGAATGACGAAAGGTATGATTTAAACAAGCTCTCTAGAAACAAAACCAAGAGAAACAGAGTACAGGCCCTGGCTCGCTGACTTCAAATCCTCCCAACATTGCATAGAATCTGTGTGTAATCATTAGCTACCTTGCTTCAACACATGTATACCAACAACATACCAACCTCGCAGCCCACCCATTACCCCGACCTCAATGTCGCGACCAACGCCAACGAGGTCCGTCTATCACATCGCCCTCAAGTCCGCCCGCGACTGCTCGGAGTGCTCAAGAAATGAATAGCATTCTGCAGACGACGCTCACGCGCAAGGACCGACAATGCAACATAGAGGTTCAGGATCGCGCCAAGCAAGGCCAAGATGGTCGTGAGGAGGTTGGCCTTGTAGAAGGCGATTTCGTCTTCGCGGGAGAAGCAGTATCGGGGGTGGCCGGTTGCGGTGCTTGATAGTCCTAGCCAGCGCATGAACATGGTGGTGGTGGACGGGCAGGAGGTACGCGGGGAAGCAACAATATGGCTAGGAATTTGGATGTTCGGGCGTGGTATACTGGATACGATGGGAGGATGAAGGGAAGAAAAATATTTCTGAGGGAGTCGGGGTTTTTAAGGGGTGCTGAGGCTACAGGGGTGCTCCGTTTGCCTACAAACGGACTATGGGAATCTACCCCGCTACCCCTTTGACTACGGTACAGTAAAGTTAAGATTGAACGGAGACAAAGGACGAGATCCATTGAGTTTAGACTCCTAGCTACATGAGAGAGAAGCGTGCAATTGCAATGGATCTGGCAAGTCGCGCTGCCAATTGATACCTATTTGGTCCGCTCCGTGTCCGCCTGCCGCTGGGTTACTTCTGCGAGGCCTTGGGTTGCACTGGTAAAGGTTAGCCATGGTACCAAGTCCAGATGTTGATATGGAGGGCTGGATTCCTCTTGCCAGTGATTCATCGGAAGGCAACATACCTCTCGTAAGCGAAGAAAAGTAGAAAAGGAAAAAGACATGGGGTAGCGAAGCCGGACTCCCGAACCGCTCGCCGCTATGTAGTTGTATCACCATCCACAATGCGTGAGCATCCCCATCCGCAGCCATCGAACACTCCATGGATTGACGGTACGGACGCCGTCTAGTCAAGATCAAGGAAGACAGACTAGGCCCAGTAGTAAACGCGCTCGCGAACGTACTCAGCGCACAGCGCAGAAAGGCCGAGGAGGAAATTGAAAGCAGCGTAGCAAAAGAAAAGCATCACCCAGAAGTCCCTGTCGGCGATGAGGGCCATTTGTTTCTCAGGGCTGAGGACGCACTGGTACGTTTGCTGGGTGGCCGGCTCCGAGCGCGTGAGGTTGTCGGCGACGGCGACGGCGATGAATTCGGGGATTGACATTGACGGGATGGGAGACATGGTTCCTTGCGTTGGGATATGTTTGTGATGGTATGTAGGTAGATGAGGTTGATGGATGGAATGTTGTCCGATAAGTGGAGGTAGACGGTCTTCAGAGGAGCAAAATATCTGGATGGAGGTTGAAGATGGAGAGATGAGTTGTTGAAGAAGATACTTCTCTCGAGATCCCAGGGGGTTTATATACCCGGGCAGCTGAAGTCCGTTTGCATTCACTGGGAGGCGTTTGCTGAGCCACAGCAGGCTTCATTCACTTGAAGTGTTCAAACCAAGCAAGTGAATAAAGTTCTCATTCACTTGAAGTGTTCAAACCAAACAAGTGAATAAACCTGATTGACGATCAACTATGCATGACTTACAAAGAATGCTGCCAAAGTATTCAGCAAACCACGCAGGGGCTCGCCGGTGTAGGGACTGCTGTTGGAATCAATGAGAATAAGCCCCGTCTGCACCGAGCATGACGTTTGTACGGTTAATGTCGTTGCGGACGAGTTCGAGTAAGTGGAGGAGATTAGTGGCGCAAGGATCCCTCTAGACCTCGCGCTGCCTACAAAGGCAGCCTTGCAGACGTTGAGGGTTGACTGCTTTGAGTAGACACAGCGAGACTCGACCATGATTCTCACTGTGGCCATAGTGGATTGCGAGGACTGCCGTGACGGCTATAGCAGCCGCCTCATCTTATGTGGGCTGCCGCTTCCTCCCTCGCGTCGTCGTTTGGCGCTGAGTTTATCTGATGAAGCGGTGCAGCTCGTTCTACTGAAGCATGAAGGAGCCACCAGCTCCGCGGCCAGGCGGTCAGGAAAGGTGTTGTAAGGCTTGATAGGAAGTTTCCTTCGCATGATCACAGGCCACTTGATATGTCTCGTGGCAGATTTTGGCCGGGCGAGCGCCCCGAGCAGCTCGGAGGTGATTTCAGCATCATACAAATAGACAGAATCGTGGTCTCTCATGCTGGTAACGAGAAGACGCGACTGTAAACAGATAAGCTAGATGTCAGAGGAGTCAGACGAAGAGGAGACATACGGTGTAGGTTGTTGGGTTCGGCAGGTCCAGCTTGCGCTCTTGGAGTTGTGCTAGAGCCAGCAAGACGCAAGCAAAGTATGGATCTTCAGTCCATTCCGTTGGAGTGACTTGGGCCACTCGCTTTTCACAGATTTCTGCGCCAATCCGATTGAGACGGCCACGCGGGTCTGGACAAGGCTGGAATAATCTCGTGCGTCCTCCTTTGACATGCCCGTAAGGTAGATGGCCCACCAACAGGGGTCCGTCGACATGCTTGTCAGGCTGCCCATGGCGATAGAACACAGTGCAGTGTGGCCGATGGACTGGGATACCCGTAAAGAAGAAGTCGGGCCCTTTGCTGCCCAGTTGGAATGTTCCTAGTCAGCCAGAGTACCGCCGGACCGACGAGATCTTTGTTCTTACCCATATTTAGCGAAGGCACGTCCCTTGCCTACCAGGATATCGACTAGGCGGCGATGTTTCGCAGCGGGTATGGGTGTCCTCGCAAAGAGTTCAGCATCACTTTTCACAGCGGGTATGGGTGTTGTCGCAGAGAGTTCAGCATCACTTGGTGGTTTGGCGTTCTCTTCTGTCTTGGTGTTATCCTGAGTGGATTGTATGGGGTGGTCCACCATCTCCACAAATTGGCCTCCTACGAGGTTGAAATGGTGGGAGGTCCATAGGAGCGGGTTCACAAAGAGTTCGCGACAGCTCTGCATGAGATTACAGATCAACATGAGGCTGGACTGCACCACATACAGGGAGATGTCGGGGTGTTGGTTTGTTTTCCTTTTGAGACTAAGGCGTTCACCGCCTATACTGCCGGCACTATTCTACACCGCCGGCCCTAACTGTATTTTATGTACGAGTACTGTAATCTTCCGGGATCATTACTGTATGGTATGGTAATGGCTGCAGCCAATGAGATTCCGCTGCATTAGTGTCAGTTGGAGTATAAGGATCAAGGACAGGCCTATAGGAGGGTTGAGGTATGCTGACAATGTATGTATGCTTGGATAGTCGGGCGCGAGTTGGGTAGCAAAATATAAATATATGCACCTCTGGAGTACTTTGAGGAAAAGATACCCAGTATTTCTTCTTTCCAGCTCCGTTGTTGAGAATTGAGGCAAGAACGACTCATATCATGTGTTTTGCCTACGGGCGCTATTTAGTTTGTCGCTCAGCGACTTCTTCCTTTATGAATTCTACGCATCTTTTATCAGAGTATCCAACACCATATTGATCGTTTCATTGTTTATGGTGTATGAGTATAGCGTCTTATCGCTAGTTTGGTTCCTTCATCGTGACAGATGGCGCAAAACCCCTACTTCAGCAGTGTCACCTCCGCAGCAGCCTTTCAAGCTCGCTTTGAAGATGAACAGGGGACAACGTTTTCAAAATTACCCAACCTCAATGCAAGCTCCTGCGGCCGGTCTCATCTGCTTGCCTGCCGCGTAGTACGACGAGACGCCCAGTCCAATCTGCTTCCAATGCTATCATCAAGCATAAAACACACAGATCTGCAATCAACGCATCCAAACGAGATCAAGGCATTCTTAAGAGGCCCTGATAAATCGCTCATGGCGCAGAGCGAGCTATCTCTGGTGCGCAGCTCGGACTGTGGTATGTCTTTGGGTCAGGTTTGGGCGGCAATGGCGATGTTCAAAGGACACCGGCGTAGACGAGCCATATTGGATGGCGAAGAGGAAAGCGAGATGGACGACGACACCGATGCTGTGCAACCCAAGCGCCGCAAGTACACTGCCTTCAACGAGTCCTTTGTGGACTCTAGTACGATGCAAGTCGGTTCGAGCAGCCCGCCGTACGGATCCTCCCGGGAATCATCCCTCTCCTCGGTGGGCTACGTTGACCTGAATTCCCATATCTCGGAACTGATACCGGAAGATGATACATTGCGGCTCGCGACGTGTGCCATTCGACATATCCTCTATTTCTCATCGGCTCAGGCCCCCGAGTCCTCGGTCGTTGTTGAGCTTCGAGATGCCAGAACTAGGATTGCGGCTACTACGGGTGACGAAAAGCAGATCGTAGCTGTTGACGACGGTGGGCTCTGTCTGCGGCAGAGGAAGCGAGATATGGGCTTCGTGCTTACAGACAATCACGTAGCGATTCTGGAGGCAAAGAGACGATTTCAATGTCTAGACAATGGCAGACCAATTATCTCGGACAGCTGCTTTGCACAGATGACTTGTGAAGCACTCGCAGCCAGGCTGTCTAATCAGGCCCGAAATGGAAACCAAAGGTACAATCTTCACCCAATCCACAGAGTTCTCCTGCCAGATATTGACTGACGTCCCATGCAGCATCATCATTATCAATGCTATACAGCACTATGTATGCTTCCTCCAGTTTGATATTAGCGATGAGTATATAGAAGACTTGGAGAACAGTACGCCTGCGGAGTTCTTGTATGTGAGCTCGACGCCTTGGTTTGATCTATGGCATCGGAGCGGAAGGGGGGGCGTTTTGTCCAATATCTGCGGCATCGTACAATGGGCGAGATCCAGTTATGACTGAAGGGCAAGCAGCCCACTTCATTTTTACCAAAGGCATAGTGCATTCTTTATTCACTTAAGCTTTTTACCAAGTTAATTCACCCAGTGAACATGTTTGGCTGCAATGCATAAATAACAGAGCATCCGCTCGCTATGCAAGAAAGAAAGCCATACAGCGCACCCCTAACCAAACCTAAGCCTTGACAACACCAAGCCGACTACAAACAGCAACATTACGCCCCAGATCCGGCGACGGCAAATCGTGAACCTGCACGCCCTTCCTAAAAAGCAAACAATGCGTACTCCCCCCAAAATGAAACATACCCAACTGATCGCCCTTCTTCACATGCTGCCCCTCCTTAACGGTAATATCACACGTCGAAACTTCACACATCCCAATCCCCAGGAACGCCATGAGCCCAATCGCAGGGTTATCGCACTGGATGAGGATAATCGCCCTCGTCGCAACACAGCTCAGGTACTCCTGCGTCGTGACCTCGCCGCCGGGGTCGATGCCATCCTGGCTCTTCTCGCCTTGCTCATTGACGAGGCCCGAGAAGAGGGGCTCGGAGTAGTACGTCCCCGGGACGACATACGCCTTGACGATCTTCCCGCTCACGGGCGCGTGCCAGCGGTGGTAGCTCAGGGCGCTCAGGAACGCCTGGTAGACGGTGCCGCCCTCGAACTGCGGCGCGACGGGGTCATGCGAGAGCATGTCGTACATGCTGTACGGCTGGCCCTTGATCCAGAACGAGTCCTTGGCTTTGACATGGCGGGCGACCTTGTACGGCTGGGACTCGCAGGCGTTGGCGATGACGGCGTCGTCGTCGGGTGAGGCGACGGGGCGGATTCCTGGTCGGAAGAGACGGGTGAAGAAGTCGTCCCAGGACTTGTAGCCGTGGTATTTGGCGGCGGGGTCGCAGACGAAGAGCTCCTCGAAGGAGTGGTTTGTGCTCAGTGGGATATTGGCGACGTGCTCGAGGTTTTCTTTTCCCGTCTTCCCGAACCAGCCGTATTCGGACTCGTCCAGGACACTCGCTGATTCTGGTGAGGTCAGATACTCGCCCCAGGCGTCGAGGACCTTCTTGAGCATGGCGTTGACGTCGGGGTCCAGGTACGCGGCGTACCCGCTCGGCGTGCCCATCGACCAATCGAGGACGGCGTTGATGGGCAGGCCGACGAGGCCGACTTTCAGCGAGAAGTCGTTCCACGAGGGGGCAGTAGTCAGGAGATGGTTAAGAACCTGCAGCATGTGTGGGTAATCGCGGATCTGGGAGCAGCCGGTTGGGTCCTTGCAGTAGTGGCGGTTCTTGGGGATCTCGGAGAACATGGCGGACATGAGCATGTAGACGCGGGTGTTTGATTCGATGAGGTGCTGGAACTCTTTCAGGACAGGATGCAGCTCGTTGTCCTTCTTGCTGTCGACGTGGGCGATGACGCCGCCCAGCCATTTGTGGTGGGCGTCGTAGCCCGCGGGCATCCAGTGGCCGACGCTGGGCTGTTAGCAGCCTACATGTCTATACAGAAGGAAGCTTACCGGTGGTAACGGTGTGTATTAGAGCTATGGGAGGGCATGATGGGTATTTGATGGTTAAAGAGAAAGAGAGAGAGAGAGAGAGAGCGAGGAATATATAGACATCACGGTGACGTCACGCTAGAACTCGTACTTGAAGCCCGCGTACCCCGGACTGAACCCATTGGGCCGCGCGTTCCACGGCGGTGCTGGTGCCGCTTGAGCCGGGGCCTGCACCGGGGCCGGACTGTACTGGCCCGGGAATCCAAAATTAAATGGCGCAGCGGGGCTCAACTGCGTGTTGTTCGATACATTGAAGGTCTGGTGCACGCTGACCGAGCCCTTTCTCAGCGGCGGCAGCATAGGACTCAGCGCGACCGTGCTGTTGTCGTTGAAACTCCGTCCGAGCGGCGCTGTGATCGAGGTTACGATGGTGTTTCCATTGTCGCTCAGGTCGGGTCGCCAGTACTTCGGGTCTTCGGTGCCGGGCATCGAGGCATTGGCAGTCAGGGTCGACAGGGCGTATTTCCGGGTCGTCTTTCGGCCAGGGGTGCGGTGCTCTTTGTAGGAGGAACCACCGTCGAGGAACCAGCGGAATAAGGGGCGGAGAGTGATGAGACTGCCGGCGATGATGGCGAGTCCGGTTTCTACGACCGACCAGACGGCGATTTGGTAGGTCGAGTCTGGCGGGTTAGCTCGGGCATCAAGATGAGGGTGATAACGTACAGAGGAAGTCAGTGTCGGAGTAGTTCTTGAGATACGGCAGTCGAATGACAACAGCGACACTCGCACTGTCCACGTTAGCCACGCCATGCCTTGTATACCGAGCGTCAAACGTACATTGCACCCAAGCTGAGGACTCCCACCAACGCAAGCTTCGTCCGCCGACTCATTTGTAGACCCCAGATCAAACATGCGGGGAGAATTCCAAGCGTAACGTCGCAGACAATCGTCAGCGAACTATAGCAGTACGCGATGATGAGCAAGACATCCGTGGATATGCATTTCCCGTTCTTGAAGATGTTTGTCCTCTCCCAGAAGTACTCGACGGGCCAACAGTTGAAGAGCAGAACCAGCCAGAAGACCAGCCCAATAATCACAATCACCACGCAGACGGCCCAGAGCGTGAAACGGTGCAGACGACGAACGGCGAGGCGAAGGAGGGCGAGGGCGATGGCGATCTTCGAGACGGCAGAGGCCCAGAGGTACAGCATTTGACCGAGCCACCATAACTGGAGAAGGTCAGTCATCACTCGTCAACGAGTATCCAAGAGAAATACCTTTAACGCCCTCTGTAGCTGGGAAATACTTGTGAAATCAGCTATCTTGTGTCCAACGCCCGCAGCAGAGGCAAGCATGCACAGTGCACACAACGCGATGAATAGCGCCTACAAAGTCAGCGAAGCTCTTACGGTTCTTAGTGCAGCATACCAGCGCTATCAACATCAACGCATCGTCCCAGCCAAACGCGCGCACAATGTAGACCCGGACAAAGCATCGCAGGAAGACGGCGATGATGGACAGGCCCACCATCACCGCCGCCGTCACGAAGATTGCCAGACTGTGCCCAGCCAGGGGCAGCGTGTCTTCCATGATGACCGGGCGGGAGGGAAACCAGAGCCGGGGCCAGGGCCAGAGGACAAGAGGGAGGCCTTATACTCGCTGCGCTGAGCTGATCAACAGGGAGCCCGTTCGAGGGGACGATCGAGGGCGGCTCGTTTCATGACATGGAGACACAGCCATATTATTAACATGGTGAAGACTGGTCTGGGCGTGGCAGGTCTGCATGCGCAGAGTCAGGCATCTCGTGCAGCAGGACGGTGGAGATGGAGACGCCCCACTGCCATGCTGGAGCTCGATCGATGGTTCTCGCCTGAATCTCAACAGAGTTCGCTCTATTCTGACTCGGGCAGGCAAGCCGTGCGCTAGGAGGCGCACCGAGTCATGATCCACGCTCCGGGGATTATCAGATCGCGCCCAATATTTGGGTTCGTATCTCGGATAGGTAGCTGGAGTTCAGCTCTTTGGCAGGTCGGATAGATTTAGAACAGCAGATTTCATGGTAGAAACGCAATGTTGGTAGCGAATGGCTATGGAATGATAATCATAGCTGATGATAGCTGGTCAGTGCCAGTGTTGAAACACTCCACAGCGTCACCATGTCTGATCCAGCTGACGGGCTCTGGTTGCTGCACAGCTCAAACTCCAAACCATCTTGAGATCTGTGGCTCGGGCCCTTCATCAAACCACGATCTCTCCCTGACTGGAATTCTCCCTGCTTTCTGCAGACTCCAGAACCGGCAGTTGCGACCGGAGGGGCTCGGGAGAGTCGTGACCCGACCGAGAGACTCAGATAACGGTTCTTTAAATGAGTTGTTACAGATCTTCCATGCTGGGGCCGGATTGGCAGAGATATGCTATAAAAGGAAGATCTGGGGCCGTGCATATTCCGGTTGAGGATGGGTTTGATTGTTGCTCCGCAGCAGGATCGACCCACGGGCACACTCTGAAACCTGGGCGCAATCGTGAAGCTTGTGTGGTTGCAATCGTGAACTGCCGGTGTTGGGACATGGGGAGGATGTTGGATGTCTAATATATTGATCTTTATTTGATGTTGAGGCTCTTGTATGAGAGAGGCCAATTCCACGTGGCAGAAATATATTTGGGACGGATGGCGTCAGCGT
Source organism: Aspergillus mulundensis (assembly GCF_003369625.1). Classification (NCBI taxonomy): domain Eukaryota; kingdom Fungi; phylum Ascomycota; class Eurotiomycetes; order Eurotiales; family Aspergillaceae; genus Aspergillus; species Aspergillus mulundensis. The sequence goes on along the minus strand of NW_020797901.1, from coordinate 1,132,758 downwards.
GATGGGTGCCTGAGCTCTCAGAGTGCCTGAGGCTGTTTATATATTTTCAAGCTCTCCTGCAACCAACTTCAACTTCACCCTCTCAACTCCTCACGATGATCGCTCCTCTCCTTCTCGCCGGCGGCCGCTCCACGCGCATGGGCTCGCGCAAAGAACTGCTCTCCTTAACCGACACTCCCATTTACGAACACCAGCTGCTGAGATTACACCTCGCGTGCCCCGAATCCGACACCGTCTTCCTCTCTCTTCCAAATCCCGACGCTCTGGCCCCGATTGTGCAGAGTCGCAATGTGGAGCGCCTGACTCGAAATACCCTGCGATTGCGCCACCAAACCGGCTCAATTCCAGTTCATGTTCTGTACGACCACGAGAACGACGATCAAGAGGCTCAAGAAAAGGGGCCTGCTGCTGGTCTGCTTGCTGCTCATGCCTATGACAAAAACGCCACATGGCTGGTCGTCGCCTGCGACTACCCCTTCTTCTCCGTCTCTGCTGCACGCCAACTCCGTGACGAAGTGGCTGGCCCTGTGACGTGCTTTGAGAACTCGGACGGCATCTACGAGCCCCTTTTGGGGATTTGGTCACCACCCGCCTTGAATTTACTGGAGGAGAACGTCAAGAAGGGCATTTTAGGTCCAAAGTCGGTCGTCAAAACCAAAGGCAAGGCCATCCGTCCGCAGAACGAGAACTGGCTCTTCAACATGAATACGCCCGCCGAGTTCGAACAAGCCAAGCAGATGAGCGAAGAGATATCGGCAATTACCGAGGACATGGTTCATGATTAGAAAGGGTATATGCTAACTGGACTCCCCGCGCGCAATTCGGACACCCCACTCGGAATATGCACCCAGCAATCGGCTTGCAGGAACGGCTTTGTCTTGCCGGGACTATGGTCTTCGATGATCCAGACTTGCCCGGACTGTGATATCGCCGGTCGGAAGATGTCTGGCTCTTTTTGGAATGTCAGGTCTCTCTTCGTCCCGTTGCACGAGTCGGTATCTTCGCGTGACAACCGGAGAACGGCCACCCGCGGTTGTTCTGGCCTTTGCAGCTGAAGTGTCTGGAGATATCGCAAGGCGAAGAAGCGAAGACAGGCCGCCGCCGCGACTGGGTTCCCTGGCAGCCCGAAGAACGCCGTTTCACCCGTTTCCCGAGGAAGCATGGAGAATAAGATCGGATGTCCTGGCTTGACAGCAACCTTGTGGAAAACAGTCCGGCCTCCTATCCGCTCGATCAAACCGGGAATGAGATCACATCGACCGGCTGAGACCGCGCCAGAAGTCACAATCATGTCGTACTCATCATCAAGTGCGGACCGAACTGCCTCCTCCATAGTCCCTTGGTGGTCAACGATGACTCCGCGAAAGTCCACATCGACTCCCCATTTACGCAGCATTGAGGTCAAATACGGACCATTTGCATCGGAAATCATGAACTGGTGGGATTTGACACCGTCCAGAAGCTCAGATCCCGTCGAGAAAACTGCAACTCGAGGTCTGCGCAGGACAGGAACCTCCCTCACACCAACGGACGCCAGCGCCATGATGTGATGTGGCTGAATACACTCCCCTGCCTCCACTATAACATCGCCCTTGGTGAAGTCACCCCCGGCAGATCTCCTATGCTGGCGCCGTTTGGCCGGTTTGGAGACGGAGATATACCGACGGTTCGAGGATTTGTTCTCGGTCACAACCACCTCAACAGGGACACAACAGTCAAATCGCTCACTTTCCTCGCCAAGCGGGAATGGCGCGCCCGTCATGATTTCCACGCACGGGGGAATTCCATCTCTCAAATGATCCGCTCTTGAATGCGGCTTGTCTCCTGCCGTCGTGGTGCCGATGACCTCAAAGGTGACTGGTGCCTCCGGCGTAGCTATCTCTGTCGCAGCAGAGCTCAAGGCAAATCCGTCCATCGCCGAGGTGTCGTACTCGGGCGTTGAAATAACGCTGGTGATTGTCTCAGCGACGACTCGGTCGCAGGCATTGTGAATGAGACATGTTTGTGCTTGTGAAAAACGCTGTCTTTGTGCCTCAACCTTAATCAGACGTCCTGCCTCTCTATACGACAGCCCCATTTCTGCATCTGCTGCTGTTAAATGTCGGAAATGAATTGATCGAGCGAAGAATGGTGTTGGCGATGCCGTGGCAGCCTCAGAATTACCGGATCCGGCAATCCCGCGCACATCACCATGAGGTCATCGCAGGGGCCATCCGGACCCTCCGTTCCAAGCTGATTTGCAACTGCGTCCATCCCACTCGTCAAGCCCAGAGCCCTGTCGCAGCCACGATGCCCGAATACACAGAGACCAGAGACTCGATCAAGAACATCTGGGGCGAGCGCACCCCCTACAAGCATCAGTGGCCCACCCGCTGTGACAGCCATCTGGTCGACACCCCGGACAAATGGGTCCAGAGCGCCTGTGTCTTATGCAGGTATGCCCACTTTTTCAGATTGAAAGCGATCGCTGATCATGCATAGCAATGGTTGTGGCCTGGACATCGGCGTCAAAGACGGCAAAGTTGTCGGCGTGCGAGGGCGGACAGTTGATCGAGTCAATAAAGGGCGACTTGGACCCAAGGGGTTGAATGGGTTAGTTACAGCGTCAATGATGATACATCGCTAACCAGTGCAGCTGGGTGTCCATCAACCACCCCGACCGTCTCACGCACCCGCTGATCCGGCGCAATGGCAAGCTGGAGAAGGCGACCTGGGACGAGGCCATGTCGCTGATTGTGGACCGCGCAAAGGATATCCAATCGCGCCTTACGAATCATGGCATTGGCTTCTATACCAGTGGCCAGTTGCTACTAGAGGAGTATTATGTTCTTGCGATGGTTGGGAAGGCCGGGTTGAATACGTTGCACATGGACGGGAATACTCGCCTGTGCACTGCAACCGCCGCTGCCAGCATGCGCGAGTCGTTCGGCAGTGATGGTCAGCCTGGTTCGTACGCAGACATTGACTACACCGACTGCTTGTTCCTGGTCGGGCACAACATGGCCGCTACGCAGACGGTCCTGTGGGCGCGTGTCCTAGACCGTCTCGAGGGACCAAATCCACCGAAACTGATCGTGGTTGATCCCCGGACTTCAGATACCGCAAAGAAGGCGACAATTCATCTACGGCCTAGGTTAGGTACGAACGTCGCTTTGCTGAATGGACTGCAGCACATTATCGTCGAAAACGGCTGGGTCAACGAGCATTACGTCTCCTCGTATGTCCGCGGGCTCGACGACCTGAAAAATGTCGTCAAGAAGTACACTCCAGAATACGTTGAGGAAATCACCGGCGTCCCGGTCGCGCAGCTCCATGAGACCGCGAGAGCACTCGCTTTGTCAGGAAGCCTCCTCTCGACAGCCCTGCAAGGCGTCTATCAGTCCAACCAAGCCACGGCAGCCGCCTGCCAGATCAACAACATCAATCTACTCCTCGGCCATATCGGTAAGCCGGGTAGTGGCATCCTGCAGATGAATGGCCAACCCACAGCCCAAAACAACCGCGAGACCGGCTGCGACGGCGAGTACCCGGGCTTCCGCAACTTCCAGAATCCAACCCATATGAAGGAGATTGCCGACATCTGGAACATTGGCTATCTCCAGGTTCCGCACTGGAACCAGCCGACGCATATCCAGAACATGCTCAACTTCATCGAAAGCGGCTCGATCGAAATGTTCTGGGTCTCCGGCACGAATCCGCTCGTCAGCCTGCCGCATCTGTACCGGGTCCGCGAGCTCCTTACAAAGCCAGCTCTGTTTCTCATTGTGCAGGATATTTTCCTCACAGAGACAGCCGCAATCGCGGACGTAGTTCTTCCAGCCGCCCAATGGGGCGAAAAGACAGGCTGCTTCACGAACGTCGACCGGACCATGCACCTCACCCGCAAGGCCGTCGAGCCACCCGGTGAAGCCAAGCCAGACCTCGACATCTTCCTCGACTTTGGGCGGCGCATGGACTTCAAGAATAAAGACGGAGATGCGCTGATCCCGTTTACGCACCCCGAGGAAGTCTTCGATAAATGGAAGAAGATGTCCTTCGGTCGGCCGCTGGACTGCAGCGATCTGAGCTATGACAAGCTGTCCGGCGGATCAGGGATCCAGTGGCCGTGCACGAAGGAGTATCCATACGGCAAGGAGCGGCTGTTCGACGATGGGAAGTTCTTCACCGACACCGAGTACTGCGAGAGTTTCGGGCATGACCTTGAAACCGGGGCGCCGTTGACGAAGCAGCAGTACGAAGCGATGAATCCCGCTGGCCGGGCGATTCTCAAGGCGGCGCATTATAGGAAGCCGTGGGAGGCGCCGGACGAGGACTTCCCTTTCTACTTGGCAACTGGTCGGAACGTGTTTCATTTTCATACGAGGACGAAGACCGGCAGGTCAAAAAGACTGCAGAATGCGGATAGGGATGCCTGCGTGGTGATCTGTCAGGAAGATGCGGACGAGGTTGGCGTCGCGAATGGCGAGATGGTTATCGTCCGATCACGAAGGGGCCAGGTCGAGCTACCTGTTAAAATTGAAGGCATCAACAAGGGCCATGTTTTTATCCCTTTTCACTTTGGATACTTTGACTCGCAGGATAGGAGGGCGCGAGCTGCGAATGAGCTTACCATCGGTATATCCATCACATTGTCTTAAGACTCTACTAATTTTGTCCTGCAGAACAATGGGACCCTGTCTCCAAACAGCCAATGTTCAAGTCCGGCGCCGTACGCATCGAAAAATGCGTGCAGAAAGAGCAAGAGCCCCACGCACGAGAGAAACACACTGAAGCCATCCACAACGTCGAGCAGCACAAAGCCAACGCAACATCCACCCGCAAAGACGGGCACGAGGAGCGCGTCCGCTGGCTGGAGATGTGGCTCGGCGCAACGCACGAATCCCTCGAAATGCTCCGCCAGATCTACAACAACCTCATCCCACGGCTCGTCCACGACCTAGAGATCCAAGCCGGTCTCGAAGTCATGCGCCGCATCACCGCCGACATCATCCAGAAATTCGAGCCCGTCGTAGCGCGGTACCACGAGAGCCGCATGTACGGGCGGCAAGTGTGCGAGCGCCTCCGGAGCGCACTCTTCCCGATGGACGATACGCAGGATAACTCGTACGAGACGCTGATTGTGCTGCAGTCGCTCCAGATGTTCCTGGGGTATATCGAGGGGCATTTGACGGCGCTATCGCCGGCGAGTCAGGCGCTGTGGGACGGGGAGTTCGTGGACGCTGTTAAGTTTGCAACGCAAGAAATCCAGAGGCAGAAGGCGTGGACGACGCAGCATATCAAGGTCAAGAGTCCGCAGACTCTGCTTGTTCCGCAGCACCCGCCGAACGAGCTGCATGGGGATGTCGAGGATGGGTATGGGCTAGCGAGGGAGTTTTATTACTAGCACACTTCAGCTGTAGTTCGCTTCATCAATACGAGTTCATTTCTTGGGCTGGGTTGGTAAGCTAGACAGGACTCAGTGCCTTCTGCGGCCTCTGCACCTCCACATTTGCAGCCGTGTCACCACCCAGACCCGACGTGCCCGTTTCCGATAGAAGCGTCAGGTGTATATCACTCCCATTCCTCCCCCCTCCACTACCAAGCCCACCCCACGCCTTAGCTGAATACGACGCCGCCGACGCCCCCGTAGGCGTCTGTACATTCCGATACGGATACGGATACGGATACGGATACCCAGACGACTCAGAGCGTTTCCCCGAGGACGCGAACCAGCGCGGCCAGACGCGTTTCAGCAGGGCCGCGATGGCCGGCATGCAGGTGCAGATGACGCCGACGCCGGCCTCGATGACGCCGAAGTAGGAGAGTTCGCCGCCGTTGTCTGCGCACCAGCACTATTAGGCTGGGATGTAAAGAGGGAAAGGGGGAATAGGAGGAAGGGAGGGCGCACAGGTGATGTTGTACGTTGTGATCGAGTGGTAGAGGTGCGTTATGCGGAGGATATCGGCTATGATGATCCTACACCATAACACTGTCAACACCGTCACCTGGCCATGGTAGTTAAAGGAAAGAAAAGGAATAAGTGGACATACAGAATCCCCACCGAAAACATACACAGCACGCGCACCTTCTTGTGCAGCGGCAGATTGAGCCTCGCCAGCGCGGGCAGCGGGAGAACCATGACCAGCACATCGAGCGCGATGTTAACGGGCGGCAGGACCTTGAAGCCAGTCTGGGAGATACACTTCCCGCGTTTCTTCGCCTGGGAGACAGAGACAGAGACAGAGTCAAAGCGGCTCCAGAAATAGTGCGGCGGGACGCAGTCGAGTATACTGGTTAGCAGGGCAGCGAGCCCGTATAAGGTGCACAGGACGATGGCGGCGTATGTTGCTCGTTTCAAGGGGCGTGTTGTGAAGATGCGCAGGTAGAAGAAGAGGATTGAGAGTTTTGCGAGGGAGATAGAGGTGTTGAAGGAGAGGATGCCGATGTAGAAGAGCTGTATGCACGTACACAATGATGGTTAGTGAGGTGCGAGGGCTCGAGGGAAAGAGAAGGGGAAAGGGGGAGGGAGGACCTTCATCTGCGAGGTGATTTGTGCCGGTGTGAGAGCCCACATGTCTGTTCCCCAGCCGATGAGTGCGCCTGTTCGATCCATGGATTCATTAGGGCTGTATGGTATGTAGTGGGAGATGGATAGGGGAAGTAGAAGGCATACCGCGAATCATAACGACCGTATCAACCATCGCCGTGCACTGCGCCCGTCAACAAGCTACCCATTTCCATGATACCAATCCAAAACATTGAAAAGCAGGCATACATAAGTCCCAATCCCAATCCCATCATCGATCCCAAACGAAGGCGAGAGCGGGGGCCGGCCCAGCAGTCTCAGTCCGATGGCGAGCGTGGTAAGGACGATGAAGACCGAGCCGACGGCGAGCTGGGTTGCTTTGCGGGTGCGCGGGGGGATGTCGCAGAGGGTGGTTGTTGTGGTCATTGCGTCTGCCATGTATTGGAAAGTGGTTGGTGAGGGTGAAGGGATAGAGCGTGGGAGGAGGCTCACAGAGGTAGTCGCGCAGGTCGCAGTGGGATTCGTAGCAGGCTGTTATGCTGCTATATTCTGAAGCGCAGAGTGCTTCTTTTGTGTGTGTGCAGTTGTTGGCTGGCATTGGGAGACAACTCTCCTGTAGATAGTCAGTGTCGCCGGAATGGAGTCCAAGTGCTTAGGGCTATACGTGCAGCGCATAATGGCAGACCGGCGAGTCCCTCACAGAACCCATCAGCAGCAGCAATCCCTGGCAGCGGCACCAAGGCCAACAGAAAGACCAGAATCCACATCCTGGCCATAGCTTCTCAGCCAGGCTCCTCTCCGGGTCCGTAGGGCTGCTTCGTCGGCTTCGAGAAAGGGGCCCGGCAGTCGGTATCTTATACGCCGAGGGAACTGACGCACAAGGCAGCACTGATCGCCTGTCAGGACGCCACTGCTGCCCCTGGACCAGTCATATTGCGCTGAAACGAGGATCAGTCAACTTTAAGCCCGTGCCCCTGTCAGCCAAGGGCCGGGCGCCGGAGTCTCATTTCCCTGTCTTCGTACTTAACTCACGGTAACAGTGGGCGTGCGCGTTGCAGATAGAAGAACGCGTGGGTGATCGATCTACTGATCTACTGATCTGCGAGAGAAATCAGGGCGGAAGGGGTCTAGGTCTTGATGCCGGACTGGCATCTCGCGGTGTGTTTCAGGTAGACAGACTACATAACTCAGCTCATCACAACAGAGACAAGCACTATCAAGCGCTCACCCTCTCCAGAAAAACAACCCGACTGCCATAATCCCCCCGAAACGAATACTGCACCCCCAGATTCATCAACATGCTCCCGGCATACGGCCCCTCCCCATCAACCCGATACATCGCCTTACCGTCCAGCCCCTGCAATCTGACCCGCGGCAACGCATGGTTCACCCACGGCGCAAGCTGGAAGACGAACAGCACCGCACTACCCCTGCTTTCAGAAATAAACAGCGCAGCCGGCCAGTTCGACTCCTCGGGGAGATTCAACCGCCACATATCGCCCTGCAGAACAATCGGATTGACCTTCTCCGCGAGCGCAATCAACCCCGGAATCGCCTCTCTCTCGGACAAACTCAAATCAGACGGATTCAATTCCAGCCCGAACGAGCCGCACATCATCGCGACGTGAGCGCGGAACGTCAACGGCGTGCTGCGCCCCGTCTGATGGTTCGGAACCGACGAGATATGGCCGCCCATACTGCTGGGCGGGTACACAAGGGAGCTGCCAAACTGGATGAAGATGCGCTCGACCGCATCACTATCATCCGACGCCCACACCTGCGGGAAATACTGCAAGATGCCCGGGTCGTAGCGCCCGCCGCCAGACGCGCAGCCCTCCCACAGCACATCCGGGAAGCGGGTCGTCAGCACGTCGAAGACGCGGTACATGCCCAGGATGTAGGCATAGTTCGCGCTGGGGGCGGGCGTCTCCGCGAGGCCGCGGTTGTGGTCCCATTTGACGTAGGTGATGGCGCCGTTGGCGGTGGATAGAAGGGTGGTAATGGCGTCGATGATGAACTCCTGCACGCATTCCAGACCGAGATTCAGAACAAGCTGGTTCCGCTGCTGCGTTCGCGGGTACGAGCCTGCGTGCAGGACCCAGTCCGGATGCTGCTCGTAGAGGGTAGACTGGGGATTCACCATCTCCGGTTCAACCCAGATGCCGAAGCGCAGGGTGGACGATGAACCCGCGACCTTCAACGCCGTGATCTTATCCACCAAAGGCTCTAATCCATCCGGAAACCGCACCGGATTCGGCACCCAGTCGCCCAGTCCAGCGTCATCCGAAGTCCGCGGATACTTCTCCCCAAACCAGCCATCATCCATAACAAGCAGCTTCACGCCCAACGCCGCCGCCTCCTCCGCCAGACGAACCATCCGCCCCTGATCGATATCAAAGTACATCCCCTCCCAGCTATTCAGGAGCACGGGGCGGTCCCGCGTCGCGAAACTGCTTTTCATCAGGTGCTTCCGGTACAGGCCATGCAGGGAGCGCGACATGCCCCCGATCCCATGTGCCGAGTAGACAGCCACGCACTCCGGCGAGGATATGCTCTCGCCTGGCTTCAGCGTCCAGCCGAGCGTGTTTGGCCCGGCCACGACGCGCGTGAGGCCCTGCGAGGCCTTTTCCACGGCCATGGTGAAGGATCCCGAGTACACGAGCGAGAACCCCCATGCGTCGCCGTGGGACTCGGTGGTCGAGGGATGCACGAGCGCAACAAAGGGGTTGTGCAGGTGCGACGAGAAGCCCGTTGTGCTCCCGATGCTAAAAGGCCATTGTCAGCACAAACCCATTGTATCAACGTTCTTTCTTCGCAACGCACCTCTGCACCCCATACTCAACCCTCCTCCGCAGCCGGTGCGCCTCCCTCGCCCAGTCGCCCCTCAGCGAAACCATCTCGAGCCCGCCGTGCTCATACGGAAAGTCCACGCACAGACTAGCCAGCTGCTCAACGGCAACATGTCCAGCGCTCTTATTGACAATCCTCGCAGACCGCACGATAGCATCGTACGCCGGGAAAACGGTATACCGCAGCTCAGCCTCCAGGCAAGAAACCTCATCGTCCAATCGAACAATCAGCGTCGTCGCATCGTCAGCTGTCCCAAAAGTCCCGGGTAATCCATCCCCCTCCGGCTTCCCCCTGACAACTTCACACCCGCGAAACTTGAATGCCGAGACCGTATGCCCCGCGCCCTGCGTGATTCTGCACGCCGGCACGCGAAAGTCCCCGCGCCCCTGGTCCGGGAACTCGCGGCGCACGCGGTCCGGCATCCCCGTCCACCCGTCGACGATGGGCTCCGGGTCAACTGGGATAGGGCCGCGTATACGGGCGCCGAAGTGGTCGGAGCGCAGGTCGCCGGTGGGGACGTCGACGTGGAAGGTGTAGGAGCAGGTGCGGCCGTTGAGGGCGAAGGATGAGTCGGTTACGACGACTGGCTCTTGTTCTGGCATTTTGGGTGCTAATGGGGGGGTTGGTTGGGATGGGTTGGATGTTTGCGATCAGTTGTTGTGTAGTAGATTCCCAAGGGAGGGAGGTAGGGTTTATATGGTGGCGGAGCGGGCTAACCGGATGCGCCACGGGACGGGGTCCGAGGGTGCGTTGGACACGCATTTTTTGATTTTTGGAGTTGATAGCATAGCTAGTATACCTAAGTACAATGTTGAACGAGTGTGGGACTGCAACGGGTCGGGACTCTGCCGGTTCTGTGACAAGGCCGGGAGGTGGACTGTGAAGCAGGCAACAAGAGCACAAAACAAAGCGACAAAACAACAACAGCTGGAAGCAAAATATGGCGGCAAAGCATCAGCGGACATGGGCACTTTTCGAAATGGGTGATGACCGGCAATTTTAAGCAGCAACTCAAAAGTAAGCGGTCAGCCAAGCGACTGGTGATATATATAGAGGATCAGGCAGCATTTCACGGCGAATCAACAAGGCATTCCAACCAAGCCAGCAAGAGCAATGAGAACGTTGCAGGAGGATAAAGAGAGGAAATCTACCACTCCACGTTGTCCGCCAGAGCGGCCATATACGCCGCAGCCTTGCGGGCAAGTCCGCTACCCTCCTGGGTGACATTGAGAGTACGGTCATTAGCAAGCTGAGCCAGCCTAGACTGCCAGAAGCGCCAGCGGTCGAGGCCAAAGATGGCGCCCTTGTAGAGCCCGTCTGCTTTGAAGGCCGGCTGGTCGCGGTCGTTGCAGGGCACGCGATCCAGAACCACCTCGTGGAAGAACAAGTGCCCGCCAGTCAAGATCCATACTGCCGATGTGGAAAGATAGAGATTCCAGCGCTCGGGGGGCATATCCGGTCGCTCCAGAGCGTCTTTCATGCACCAGATCATGAAATCGCTGCAGTTGAGAACCCCGGCTGCGGAAAGACGGCCTAGGAACGCGCAGGTGTTCACTAAGCCCTTCACTTTGGCCCAGTTCCTGGGATCCATCACTAGTGGAAGAGGGTTTGAGTTTAGCTGGGTCTGCAAGAAGGAGCACTCGACCTACCAAGGCTATTATCGGTGCGTCTGCGGGCTTCTTCTCGAAACTCCCCCAGCGACTCTGTCTGCGGCATTGTGCCCTCCACACGGAAACGCTCACTCAGGCAGCCGCTGTCGACAAGTCTCTCGACCAGGCGTACCAGCTTTTTTTGGCCTGGGTGCCAGTAGGGAATTTGCTCCGCCACCTCGTGAAGGACGCCCATGACATGAGTCTCCGCCCAGGACCCGCGCTCATCATCTGGGATGACGTTGTAGAGTCTCAAGGCTGCTTTGTGAAGGGTAAGCTTGTCGTCGTTCTCAAGGTACTCCTTGAAAACCTGCCATGTGTTCGACATCAGGTTATCGTAGTCTTCTTCGGAAGGAGATTCATCGGGTTGCTGGAGATGGAGCTTTGGGATTGGATTGGGCAGGGGCATCGTCGCGGAGAGGAAGTACTAGTAGGCGATAGATGAGTAGTGTCAATCATACTCAGTTCAGGGTGAGACGCAGCGCCGCTTCATAAAATCCCCGGCCATCAATCGCGCGTGCCTTGCACGTCTAGCGCCTTGCTCACCCCTCGGAAAAGTGGCGGAGTGCTGGAGGGGATCATAACAAAGAACGAAACGGAGGCGCCAGCCTTGGCTGCTTATCGTCCAGGTGGAATCATAATTCGTACGACTGGTTCGCAGATGAGCCCATCGTTACCATATCCTTGGACGTTGCTGATACATGGTGTGTGATACTCGCTACCCAAGGGATTTCCCCCCTTAGCAGGTGACGGTCTCTTGCGCCTCCCCATGAACGATATCCAACCATCGGGAGACGTCTTCGTCTTTGCCGACGGAGACAAAGAAAGGCAGGTTCTAGATTGCGCCAACAGTCTTTCTTTCACAGGCAGCCAGTAGGCGCAAACAACGGTTTATAGGTATAGGGGTAGTGGACGGGAGATGGAGCATCTATCGATCCGTACTAACCTCATCCTTTCATCAGCATTCAGGCATTCCTGCACTGAAGCAAAAAGGCGAAGGCATCTACTTTCAGCCCCAGGCGCGGGAGGCTCAAGGACGTATACAGGAACCTATACTCTGGAAGATACTTGGACAATGGATAGAGCCTTCGTGTACTTGGCCACTTTCTTATTCTGACTTTTGATCACGAGCTAGATGAGCAAAAGTCGTATCTACGTCTTCCAATGTTCCGGAAATAAAGCGGCACATCAAGAATCAGTATCAGCAATTAAACAACAACAACAACGAATGGGGTATCGTGCTTCCAAATACAAAATGATACACAAGATGCCGTCCAACGCCCGCCACAAAACTCCAAGCCAATGCAGACTCGCTCCAGAACCAACAGGATAACCACCACCATACCGACCAACACGAGAACTCTGGACGGTGTGGCGCTCTGCACAAAGATGACGGTTGCCGGTGCCAATCCCAAGTCCCAACGGTGCGTTTCTCCCGCCTATAGGGTTTCGAAACGAACCTCACTTTGGCGCAGACAAACTTTGACTTGTTACCGACTGGGTGCGAGACTACCCCCAGGATATTCTTGTACTGATCCGTGATGATCCGATGGGGTCCGGGGTCGCCGTCGGATCGTGTGTAGTCAAACCGACACGCCGGGTATGCCCAGAGTTTTGCGCGCTTCTCATTGTGCGGCGCAGCATCGGACAACTCTGCCAGCCCTGCCATTTCTTCTGTAAAGAACCCTTCGCGATCGTAATGTGGGTGTGGGCGACCGGCACGGGGATCGTTGTGGCTCGGCATCGGTGCGTCTTTGATCATTTCGCGTGCTTCGTCTTCGCTGATCTGCCACTGGGCAGGAGTGTCGGCGTCGTCGCTCAGTGGACGGCATAGGACAAAGACCTGGCGACGAAGGCTGGTTAGTATGGATGGGTGCTGGCCGTGGTTCTGGGTCGTGGCGCTTTTGATGCTGGGTGGCAGCTTACCTTGTCTGGGTCGGCCGTTTCCTGCAAGGGACTATGCATCTCGGTTTCACAAGGCGAACTCGCGCTCTGGGCTGTGCTGGAGGCCATGATGGTAACTGGAAATCTGGGAGACATTCACTTGCCGCGGCCAGCGTGGGAGTTATATATCTGAGCAGCTCTGAAAGAAACCCCGTGGCATTGTTGCGACTGAACTTGTTCCTACAAAGGGCAGGTGAATCACGACCATGTTGTCCCGCATTGAAAGAGCCTCTGGGCTTTGCGTCCTCTTTGTCTGGGGGGCTGAAGGGGAGCGAAAGGGGGTCGCTCTTTGTTCCAGCGCGGTCGTTCTTTGTCAAACCACCCATCAGTGTCCCATGACCATGGGCTCGTTCTTTCGTCAAATACGCCTCATGTCTCACTCTGAGAATCCCCCAGGTCTCACTCCGAGTGCTGCCAGTTCCATCGCCGTCGATTCACCATGTCTGCGCTGACTCTGCAGTTCCGCCCTGACAACTCCGAGCGCATGCGCAAGGACGAGGTCGAGAGAAACTACAACCCCTGGGATGCCTTCCAAGCAATCTGCCGGTACCTCGACCCGGACGCCGCCGTGGCGCTGCCGCTCGACGAGCTCCTTTCGATCCTGTACCAAATGCTCCCGATCAAAACCAAGCGCTGGTCGACCGAGGAGGCCGACCTCAGCTACCTGATCCTGGACGTCGTGGAGCAGATCCCGCACGCGCATCCAGGCCAGGACAAGATGCTGGCCCTGTACCAACGCCTCGCCAAGTGCGACAAGTTCATCTACCAACGCGAGCCCAGAGAGAGCTGTGCCGCGTTTGAAGAAGAGGCTCATCGACGGATCATCTGTAAGCTAACCCCCCATCCATACTCCACGCAACAACGCCGATTCCAGGCTTCCCAGGACTGGGACGTGAATGCTGACGTCTGACCTCCGCAGACTGGCCCTGGGAGAAGGAAAGCCAGGCAAGAGCGATCGTCAACTCGTGCGCCTTCATGGCTCGTCTCGAAGGAGCCGGGCTCTTGGACCCGTCCTTCAAGAGGGGGTTCTTTTTCCAGGACGCGCTCGACGACCCCAAGGCCGAGATGGGCAAGGAGCCCTTGTACGATAGCTATCTGCTTGCCGCGTGCGCGATGTGGATTCTCTACGACACCGGGGTCTTTTTCCGCTGCGTATCCTCCGGCAGGCAATGGCACGACCCCGACCGCAGCGATCCGACTGGATTGGAGCAGTGGAACAAGTGGCAGCGCGTTTTTGCCGAGCGCGCAGAGACGAGTGATTTGACCGACGAGGCGCGCCAGCTGGCTCGTCAAGCGGCCGATCGTATGGCGGCGCTGGCGAGGGAGGGTGAGGCTGCGAAGTGACGGGTTGGAGACGGTTGCCTGCGTTCAGTCCTGCTTTTTCATTGATTACTTTACGAAATGATGATAGGTGAGAGGGAATTCAATCACTAGCAATGAAAGGTATGCTCCAAGGACCAGACACGCTCCATAAATCGTAGAGTCGTCTCGTCTCACCTGCTAGCTATCATAACCCCAGTAGTGCTTTCAACAGTCCTTGTGGAGCAAGACATGAAGAATCTCAATCAGCTATCAGCCTGGTCACCAAACAGCACAGCTCTTCCGGATGGCCCATGCAGTCATGAAGCATTAACAAGTCCATTCATGTGAGCCCCCTCTTCCTTCAGCCATGGGTAATCCAGTGATGAGTGGTAGTAGACACTCAGATAGACGCCCGTCTTCTCCGTATACGCAAACGAAATCCAAGAGGTCAACCGGCCGGTCTGGTCAATGTCGCGCTCGGGACTGCAGCCATCAGTCACCACACTCTACTGGTCACTATCGATGCCCCAATCTGGCAGTGACGGGTATAGGTAGGGGGCAGACTTACAAGTAGCTCCGCACCGCGCTCTCGTACGCTCTGCCGTAGCAACCCAGCCCAATCTTGTCAAGAAACTGGGATAGGCCCCGGATGATCTCCTTGTCACTTTGGCCGTGGACGGGGAAATAGAACTTGGTCAGCGGCGCAGCTTCGCCGGCCTTCATCTCATAGTTCCAGACCATGGGGGTGGGACTGAAGTCGTCAACGTGTCCGCCGAAGTCGCGGTGCCCCTCGGCAAGCCCGATCATCTGCCAGAGGTCCTTCAGATGCTCGAGTCCCTTTTGGACGACCGCGGAATTGGATCGCCCGCCCAGCGTCCAGATCTCCTGCACCTTCGACCAGACGACGCTGTTGCTGGAGCTGTAGAGCTTGAGCCGCGATTTCGCAGGATCCACGCAGTCAAACGACCAGAAGGCAAACTGGCTGTACCCGTCCGTCTCGTCCATATATTCGTTGACCATGTCCATGGACGGGATGGCCCCCATCACAGGTAGAAGTGGATTGACTGACTGGCGAATCACGTCGCCAAAGCCCATTTGATTGGCATGGCACTTTAAGGCAGGGAACGTGTACCCCTTGACCGAGATGGTGTCTGGCTTGAGGTCAAACCCAAAGGCAGCGGACGATGTGGAATCACAACCCTCCATCTTATTCCGGGCGAGGGAGGCCATTTCATCTGGACTAAGGACATGCGTCTTGAAAAAGTGCTGGAAAAGAAACGGGTCGTACCCAGGGATATCAAGGACCCCCAGAACGCTCAGAAAGCCATGGACAGCTTGCTGGTTGAACCTGTCCTCCGCCGTCCCCGAGGCAGCATGGACTGGCTCAACCCCAATCCGCACCACTGGGCCGATCTCCCCGCGCTGCTGATAGTTGACGCTGAACTCCAGCGGGAGGCCACTGCGCGTGATGCAGCTCCGAAACTCCTGCGGGTAGGGGCCCAGGTATGGGATGATGGCGTCGCGGAAGAACACCAGGGCCTCCAGCTGGCGGGAGAGGGTGTAATCCGCAGAGGCGAGGATCCGCCCCAGGAGCGGACCGGTCTTCGCCCACCAGGTCTTCTCGTGCGTGGTGGAGAAGACGGCATATCGGGTCAGCACCTCGAAGGGCGAAACGTCGGTGGTAGCCTCAATGGTCATCTTGCGAGGGCAGTGGGAAAGGTTGCGAGACGAAGAGAAAATACTGTCCGGCTCTCTAGAATTTGAGGATGGGAATATACTGGATACGGTCTGGCATCAATCGAAGCCCTGCATGGATGCCCTGCCAACGCAATGGCCACATTGAATACGAGGCGCTCGATACATCACATGCAGGCTGCTCCTGCTTGCCTCCGAGAGATGTACATATGTCTGCCTCCCTGCCTATGCGAGGGTGAGGTGGACCCGACCGCCTCGCGAAAGATTGCCCAGGTTGGCAGGGATGCATCGACATGCATACCGCTCTTTGCGGTTCTCACGCCATGCTGCGCGTACCACGCCCTTGGTATTGCGGAGTTGTTCCCTGCCCGATTTCACTGGCTCGCCTCTTCCTCCCTTGCACGCGGAGCAGGTGCCATCTGGTCTATTAGCCACCGACCACCTTTGACACGAGGACTACGGTACATTCAGCACAAAGACGGGGAATCATTGCGGTCTTCGGCGGAACCGGCCAGCTTGCACCCCGTAACTCCCCCGCGAATCGTCGCAATTCAATGCTATGATACTAAGAGCCTCTTATGCAATCAAGAAAATGCCCTGGTGCGCTTGTCGCTGTCAAACACGCACCAAGCGTTCGAAGTGAGGCACTGAGAGTCCTCCCCAGCAGCCGCGCACCGCCACCTCAGACCAGCACGCAGGGCCCCGCCGTTATCGCCTGCTCAGGCTGCGAGAATCTGACATGCGGAAAGACCGATGACGATCATCTGCACCTCCCCAACGGTTTAGACCTTACCGTGGCGATCCTCGACGCCGCCGAGGCAGCCGGTGTCTTTCACGCCGTGCACAGCTCTAGCCCCAACCTCCGTCGCGACAAAAGGCCGCATTGCCCTCGCTGGATTTGGCTGTAATCAAACCTGGCGCTTGCGGCTATTGCGCATTTCCTGGCGACATTCACATGTGCTGGAGCGTCTGCTGGCCACCTGATTTAGGCAGACTTCACCTGGGATACGGGCGTTTCCCTTGCCTTCTCTGTTGTCCAATATATGCTAACGTCCCAAGAGCGGCCATTGTGCTCCTCGCAAAGCGTGCTTTGGATGACTGTGGTCCAGAACCTAGAGTATTTGGTCTCGTCAGGGGTGTTCGAGGGCGCCGACCTAGGAGCTAAAGGGTTCTGTGATGTTCATGGGTCGTCTATTATGTTAGGTTGGAAATCTGACAGATTTGCGTCTGTAGTGTCATACCTGCCATACCACCGGCCGAACCCTCTGAGACCCTAATCACCACCATAGTACCATAGTAATTGGCAAACCAACTCGGACCTCAAACACAACCTCAGGACACGAGCCCTGGTTCCCGGGTCGGGGTAGAAGCGGACTCTGTTTCGCCCGGTTTCCGCCACGGGCAGAGAAGGTCTCATCTGGTAGCAGTGCCTCCATTGGATAGTGGTGGGACAATGATCCTACCAGACCATTCGAATCGGATCCAGTGGAACATTGGAACTGGCAAGTCTTTCCATCTTCTCCGATGGCCCATCGAAACAGGAAGGTGGTTCCGTCCGGCCCCAGTATATCTACCTACCCAGGTATATCTATGGATCTATACCAGACAACCTTGGAACCCTCCATCGCTCTTCAAATCAATTGCAATATCCTCTCTACCCACCGGATCTCCTCACTGTCACCTTCTCTTCGCGCCCACCCCTCTCCACACCAAGATGTCCACCACCACCCCACCCCTCCACGGCATCCTCGTCGCCCTGATAACCCCCTTCACCGACAACGGGTCTTCCATCGACGCCCCCAGACTGGAAAAGCACATCTCGCACCTCCTGGACTCGGGAATCCACGGCCTCGTGCCAGGCGGATCGACCGGCGAATTCACGACCCTCACGCTCCCCGAACGGAAACAACTCACAGAACTCTGCGTGCGCTTCGCAGCCAGCCGCGTCCCCGTCATCGCAGGGACGGGCGCAACATCGACCTCCGAAGCCGTGGAGCTCGCGATGCACGCCAAAGAAGCCGGAGCAGATGGCGTCATGGTGGTCCCGCCGTTCTACGACCCCGTTAGTCTGGAGCAGCTGCACGAGATGCTGCACGAGATCCACCAGAAGAGCGGATTGCCGATCATGTACTATAACATCCCGTCAGCGTCTGGACTGAGACTGTCGCCCGTTGAGATCGCGGGGCTGAGTAAAGTGGGCGTGAAGTGGCTGAAGGATACGAGCGGCGACGCGCCGGCGTTCACGGAGCTGGTCTTCGGGCTGGGGGATCAGATTACCGCGCTGAATGGGTGGGATACGCTGACGTTTTATGGGCTGGCGGCTGGATGTCCCGGTGGTGTTTGGGGCGCTGCGAATATCATTCCTGAGCTGGCGGTGAGCCTTTATGAGGCTGTTGCGGTGAAGGGGGATTTGGAGAGGGGTAGGGAGCTGTGGAGGAAGGCGTGGCCTGTTTGCAAGTTCTTGGAATCGCATAACTATGCGGCGGCTGTTAAGACGGGCGTTGAGTTGAGGGGGGTGGCCACCGGTGGTCTGCGCAAGCCGTTTGCGTTGCTGAAGCCGGAGCTGAGGGAGGAGTTGAGGGGCTTGTTGGAGGATGCTGGGGTTTCGACTGTTTGATTTTGGTTTTGGTGAAGTATATACATGAATAGAATGACATAAGTAGTCAGAGTCTGTACATTCGTCGTTAACAGACATGCCTGTATGCCTTAGACAGGATTCAGCCTACGGTAACTCGCAAGCTCTCATACTACACAGAGATCAGCAGAAAAGAGGCCATATGTGCCGGTCCTGAATGAACGTCGTCCACGTCGGCATCGATTCGCCCCGGTTCCTCTCTAGATGCTCGTCCTGCCTCCGCCACAACTCGACCATGATATCCCTGGCAGCACTGAACCCAGCAGGGCCGCAGCTGGCGATAGCATTATCAATCCATGCTAGGATCGCCTCTCTCCTATGGGCCGTGAGAGCTTCACACCCTGCAATAAACGCCGGCCATGCAGCACCCAGCCCGGTACGATGCAGGGCTGATGTAAAGGCTTCCAGCGAGGAAATGACGCTGTCGACGTGCGCGGCCATAATTGCCGGGTGCACGCGGCGGATACGGCGGTAGAAGAAGATGACGAGCGCCGCGTTGAGCGCGCGGAGCATATGGTCGTGCGGTTTGGACGGATCTCGTGTGAGGGAGAGATCGCACGAGCAGATGAGGTTCTCTAAGCGGATGCTGCGCCGGTGCAGAGTTTCCCACGCTTCGACGCTGATGTTTCCGCAGGATTGCTGGGCAAGGCGGAATGTCTCCATGACGTTCGCCAGTCGTGTCGTCTGAGACAGGAGACTCAGCCATGTCTCGGGGATGCCGTAGATCTGCTTGTATAATGTATCTGGGTAGCTACGCGAGTCTTGTAGGTGGATGTCGTGCAAGCCGATTTGCTTATCTTTTGGCTCGTTGATGTTTAGGTCACTGTCCGAGTCGTGCGCTTCCAGACGGAGGAAGTCGTCTAGGCGAGGATTGGACTCGGTCAATCTCTCTGCGGCTCCTTCCAGACGAGGTCGTTGGAAATTTGCGTTCAACGCTTCGATGAATGAGGCGGAAGGGTGATAGTCGTGGAGGACATACGTGCTCTCCCCGACCAAGCGTAGCCAGGTATAGACGTGGTGCAGGAGCCGCGACTTTTGAGAGATCCGATGCTTCAACAGGCCGCGCCTGCGCAGGATGTATTCCGCGTTGACCATGAAACTTCGTGCATGTTGATGTTGCCCTGAGATGACCTACTTTCGTTAGCTAATAACCGAGATGAGATGAAACGAACGTACGGTGTACTGAATCAAGCAGCAAATGGCCATCAACTGGTCTTTATACTTTGCCCGTTTCGGCTCGCATGTCTCCAGCTTCAATGACTTTTGCATGTGGTCTCGTGCCTGCTCAAACATCTGACCGGCAGCCTGCTGCCAGTGCTCGGTAGATATATTGGAACTCTGCGAAGAAGACAGATGAACTGCCGCGCATGCCAACAACGCATAGAGATTCGCCAGGCGTGCATGGCTGATATTCTGCGATCCCAGGATAGTCAGGTCGTTGTATGTTGCCATTGCGGCAGAAAGGTTCATCATCCGCCATGGCGACTTGTCTCCAAGCGGCATAATCACCATCTGCGGTACTACATGTTCGTTGAAATGCTTGAACAGCGAAGGGGCGTCCGCCAATGCAGCAGCATCAAGGAAGGTGGAGGCCATTTCAATGGCGCTGCGTGGAGGTGTCATAATGGCCATGTTGCCAGGCTCCATGTCCACTATGGGTAACGGCTCAGGAATAGGATCAGCCAGGTACATGTCCATGTCGAGCATGGTCGGCTGGAAGAATCCCGGCTGTTCAGGGCTTAGGCCGAGGATATCCGACCAGTGGAGGAAGTCATCGATGTAAGAGGGCGAGTCGAGCGTTGGTAATTCGACTTGGGTCTCCTGGACCGCTGTGCTCTGGGCTGTCTGTGGTGGACTCGGAGGAGTCTCTCTGTCTGGTTCGGATGCCTTCTGCTGTGTTTGCTGCATTTTCTGCGACTCGGTCGGAGCAAGGTCCAGTACGCCAAAGGGCCCGATGACGATATCGCCCACTGGAGGGTGCTCGGGATCGCGTGTTTTGAGGTCGATTTCAGCCAGCGATGCGCTGATGGAGCCGGAGACGAGGTTCGAGCCCAGCGACGTGCTCATCGACCGCCGTGATTGTTCTGAGACCGGGCCTGTCAGTGGTGGAGGTGGAGGTGGAGTAATGGTAGTGACTGACCTGTATACAGATGCCGACGCGTGCCATTCTGCTCCTCGACCTTATCCTCCTCGTTTCCCTCGCGCATCCAGCGGACTTCATTGGCAAAGCCCTCGCAAGGCACCCCCAAGGTCCGGCACGTCCGACAGGCCGGGCGCTTCTGGTCGCACTTGACATGGCGGCGGCGACAAGTTCGACAGGCGCCCAGAGTGTGGGATCTGCGGGGGCGGGGCATGTCAACAGTCTTCCAGAAGAAAAAGAAGGACAGTCCGAGGATGGAAGCGATGGAGGAGGGAAAGAGGTCGAAGGGAGGATCGGGTGGAGTCGGGGCCGCGGTCGGAATCGCCTTCCTGTTTCGTGGGCGTTATCGACGAACCTTGGAATGGCTGGATGGCTGG
The DNA here is from genome assembly GCF_003369625.1 of Aspergillus mulundensis. NCBI lineage: Eukaryota > Fungi > Ascomycota > Eurotiomycetes > Eurotiales > Aspergillaceae > Aspergillus > Aspergillus mulundensis. Next base: position 1,111,661 of record NW_020797901.1, on the reverse strand, counting down.
ACCCATTGGAGCACCGGATGAGCTGATAGCAGTCCAAGGCCTTCAGACCATCCCGGAGGTCCTGGATATTTGTGGTGGCCGAGGAAATGTTCGATCGTTGAAGGGCTGGGTTGGAGCAAACTTAGGGTTAACAGTCCTACGTGTTTCATGCATAAACTCCTTGATCGTTCTGTCATCGAAGCATGGCTAAGCAGGCAGGTACCTCCGAATCCGATCAGACAGACCTTCTGCGATAGGGAGCCCTCACCGTAGCTTATCACAGCACCCCAGAAGCCATATATGTACTTATCGAGCTGATAGACTCTTTCCATCCAGTTTCTCACGGTATCACCCATCTAATCAACCCACCATGGCGCACCGAGGAGAGAGCTTCCACAAGGACGTATCCTGCATCGCCGACCTCAAGGCCCTGGGGAGCGCCAGGCTCCCTGCCATGGTCAGAGGTAGGCCCCATACCAACAACACGCCAATAATCCTACCTAGACTAACTGCAAGCGCAGACTACTACAACGAAGGCGCCATGGACCTGATCACCCTCCGCGACAACGAGGCCGCCTTCGACCGGTACAAGATCCTGCCTCGGGTGCTGGTCAACGTCGACCAGATCGACACGAGCACTGAGATTCTGGGGGTGAAGGTCTGCCCCGTCACACCTTCTCTCCGTCCGCCAGCAGAGTTCGAGAAAAGCTAATATTATTTATATGTATAGACCCCCCTCCCCTTCGGTTTCAGCCCGTCCGCCTCCCAGAAACTGGCGCATCCAGACGGCGAACTCGCGACATCCCGCGCGGCAGCAAAATTCGGCATCTGCATGGGTCTCTCATCGTACTCGAATCACGCTTTGGAGGATGTAGCAGCGCAGGGGCTGGGGAATCCATACGCCATGCAGATGTGCGTGCTGCGCGATCGGTCGATAACGCTGCAGCTGCTGAAGAGGGCGGAGGGTGCGTCCCTGGATACATAGCAGCGTCGCCAAACAAGAAATGCTAACGGCCGACTGCAGAGTCCGGATACAAAGCGCTCTTCCTATCAGTTGATGTCCCCGTGCTCGGGATGCGGCTTAACGAGTTCCGCAATGCGTATACGCTCCCCGAGGACATGGAGTGGCCGAATATCCTGAGCAATGGGAGTGATCTGTCGAATAAGACGGACTACGGTGAGTTCTAAGCACATACTAGGTGCAAACGTGTTAACAGCTTCTAGACCCCAGCCTCGACTGGGAGAAAACAATCCCCTGGCTCCGCGAACATACATCAATGCAGATCTGGCTGAAGGGCGTGTGCGCGCCCGCCGACGTCGAACTGGCCATCCACTACGGCGTCGACGGTATCGTTATCTCCAACCATGGCGGGCGTCAGCTTGACGGTGTGCCGGCGACGCTCGACTCCCTGCGTCTATGCGCGGATGCCGCGAAAGGCCGGATCCCCCTGGCGATTGACGGGGGGATTCGTCGTGGCTCGGATATATTCAAGGCGCTGGCGCTGGGTGCGAGTTACTGTTTTATGGGGAGGATTCCGATTTGGGGCCTTGCTGTATGTTTGCCTACTTCGTTAAGATGTTTGGGGCTGACGGTGACAGTATAACGGACAAGAGGGTGTTGAGTTGGCGATTAAGATCCTCCGTCAGGAGTTGAGGGTCACAATGGCGCTTGCTGGGTAGGTTTATGCATGATATCGAGCTATCAGGGGGCTAACGACGTGTAGGTGCCAAACTATAGCTGATATCAGGGGAAGCCATCTCTCTGTGCTGCAGCCCGATGGGAGACTGTCGAAGCTGTAGTTACCATGTTATTCAGTTATTGGCAGCGTTAGCAATATGAATTGATTTCTTTGAGACCCTGATTCTGGAATCTTTGTAATGATCACCAACTTTGATGCATTGAACCATGACTCGTACACCAAACCAGAATTGACGTAGATACAGAGACGAAGAGTTATAGCATGGCGAAAGCAATCATTCACCAAGGCACATGTACCTATGTACGCAATCGCAAGTATCCCGGCCTGCTATACCGTAGCACGAGACACATCAGGAACCAAGCGATACCTTCCATATAGCCCCCGGCTCTGAGTACCACTACGCATTATAAGCAGCACACGAAAAACTGTCTCCAGCAGGATTATCATGGATCGCCTTTCCAGACGCATACAGACCAAGCGCGCACTACCACACATATCAGCCTCGTGCATTACTCAAGAGCAGAAATAGAAAAAGAAAGAGATGAGCATACCATAACAACCCCCATCCCAAAAATCACACAATTCACACAACACAGGCCAATCTTCCTCGGAGACTCAAACCACCGCCCCCGATTCATAAACAGCCAGAATGCCGCAGGGAGACTGAAGCTGAACCAGCTGGCAAAGAGCGCGGTCTGTCCGTCCACACGTTATCAGCACCCGTCACTGTGTGAGAAAGGGGGTATTCGCAAGAAAGGATGGGCTCACCATCAAGCTAAGCAGGTTACTAAACACCGGAATGGCCGTCGCAATAATCCAAGCCACAAGCCACAGCGCAACCGCAATCCCAATCCAGGACCCCACGGCCCGGAAATCGCGCTTGGACATGGTGTTTGTCCCGGCGAAGACGCGCGTGTAGATTGATTTGCACGCGATGTGTCCGTTTATTACGCCGGCGATGATGATCTACGCACATGGCACAGATATTAGCAATCGGAGTCCTAGGTAGCTGGACGGTGAGGGATGGTGGAGTGCACATACAGTCGGCAGCGCAATCCCATACGCAACCTTGGACACAAGCGGCCTCATGGACCCCAAAGCAGGCGAGCTGACGTCGTCGCCGGCGAAGTAGTAGATGACGACGCCGGCCACGAGATACAGCGAGATGTCGATGGATTGCAGCAGGGTGAGGGCTTTGGGGAAGTCGCGCGGGTCTTTGAGCTCGGCGATGACGTTGAAGAAGGCGTTGTGGCTTGCTACGTTGCAGTCAGTTGAGTCCTGTTGAATACCTGGGGGTATGGCTCACCGTAAGACAGGATGATATTCAGCGCAGACGTAAAGCCCGTGACGAGATTCGTCTCGGCTGTGGCTTTTACGGGACCGCCGGGGTGCTCGATGCCGATGGCGATCATGGCGATCATGACGGCCGTGAAGATGCTGATGAAGGCTACACCACCAGATCAGCACTCGCCTCGCCGCAACAGCACCTTCCAAGGTTGTTTGAACCTGGTAAGTAGAGAGACAGGCTACTCACAACCCAACGACAACCACGCCATATTCTTCATGGTCCGGGGCAACGAAAACAGCAGGCTAACCACCAGCCCAACAACCCCAAAGACCAGAGAACAAACCCCATACCCGGTCAACGTATTCATCGCCACCGTAAACGTGAGTATATGGCTCGCCATCAGAAAGATAAGGAACAGCATCTGCCCGCCGAACAAAACCTCCCGGCCAACGCGACCCATAAGGACCTCGCCTGCATCCGCCATGCTCACGACGTGCGGAAACGCCCACTTAAACTGCCCGATTATGTACCCCGTGTACGAGGCAACCAGGCCCATTACCAGCAGTATCACGATGGCGGGGACCAGACCCAGTCCTGCGATTGCGGCGGGGATGGAGAGGATGCCGAGCGAGATTGTTTCGGCGACCATGAGGAGGCCGCATTGCCTGCCGTTCCACAGTTCAGTTTTAGGAAAGAGTAGGGGGTTAGGGGGCTCTGGGGCTCTGGGGCTCTGGGGCTCGGGGCCGTACCACCACTTCAGCACCTTGTATTTGACCTCTGCGTGGGACTCGTCGCCGAAGACGTCTTGGCGGTAGGGTAGGCTTTCGGCCTTTTGTTCGTCGATGGGCATGGGTGCGTCCTCCTCGTGCTTTTTCTCGGGCTGGCTGTGCTCGATGTTGGTGGGTGGGTGCTGGAACTGGGGGGGGTTGGATTGAGAGGCCATGATTGCGTGAACTGACAATGAAGCTGAACAAGTCTAGATCTGACCTAGACAAGAGAATGGCAATATGATGTGACGGAGAGCCCCTGGATGCCGCACGGAGGAGTGTGAGAAACAGGTTCCGATATATCGACGGCCAGAGGCGTTGCGGGTGAGGGACGAGACGCAGGCAAGGGGACTGCTAGCAGTGGAACCGTGCAGTTGGAGAGGCAGATATCAGCGACTCAGAGTCGCTAGGGCACGACAGCATTGACCGTGGCGTCTGAGGTGCGTCTTATCTATGGGTCCAGTATGAAAGATATGCCTACCTAACTGCTAATGGATCTATATCTCCAGCGTTTAACAGGAATTCCAGGGTACAAAAGACAGAAAAATGTTACTGATAGTGCTTGATTGCCCAACTCCATTCATTCTACAATATCCTTGCAGTTTTTCCCGGGCCTACATCAACGGCTGCCCTACACTGGGGACTCCACGAAATACCCTCCATTACAGTCCGGGGAACAAGCAACCCGACACCATCACTCCACGGGGTCCTATCACGGCTACATTTCTCTCTCGTAACAGATACTCCCATTATCTGGGGAACTCCGCCCCATGAACCGCTATCGAGGAACAACCTGCCTATAAGGTTGGTCCGTAGAGTGGCAACACACAAAGGCCTAGGGCTCGGGGCGGGAGGAATATACGAAAGTCGCAGAGACCAGTGGCGCTGGAACTACACCCAACCCCAAGCTCTTGCGTTGGTGTAGGTATCGGACTGGAATCGGAATCGCCTTCCCATCCGAGCCTTCGCCAGCATGACCGGACCCGAAACGTCGACCAAACCGAGATGGCCCAAAAGACGACCTCAGGGTTACTGGCTTGCTATAGGCCGCGCCCGCCGCATGGTAGTATATCAGATAGGAGTTACTCGGTGAAGCTCAGAGCGCCGTTATTGGATGTGAGGCCCGAAATCCGAAGCTCTTTGCGTTGTCCTTCCCTGTCGTTGTTTCACACCGAGACCGAGATCGAGATCGAGATTGGGACGGGGCGTTCAAGGGGAAGATAGACTAGACATGCTAGGCATGCTTCTCTGGATTACATTGCGTCCATGTAATGTGAGACCTGCTGACTGTCCACGGTGGAGGTGGGTATTGGTCGCGTACATTGTTAGGAATCGAGACTGCGTTCTTGGTTGGTTTGCAGGGTCCCCTGCACGTCTGTGTCCATAGCCGATCAAAAGGCACCAAAATCCCATGTGGTTTCAGCGAAACAGGGCATCTCCTTGGGAGGACTTGCTGGATCCTTCGGAGATCCATTTACACAGAGCATGACCGGGGGTCTACGATAGGAACGTCTGGATATCTCGACTTGAAACGCGCCCCCCGCTCACAATGCGCGTATGGGAGCTTGCAGAGCTGGGTTCTTCATCGACTACCTGCGCACATCGGCTATTCAAGATTCGTGGTTGCGCATTGGTCTGTGCTAACTCTGCCCTAAGTCCAAGTTCATCATACAGGTTCTATTGTTGTATGTACCTTAAGGTTAGGTAGGTAGGTAGAATCCGATATAGGAAGATTCTTCCCTAGTATAGCCCTCAACCCACTCACTCGATCCAACCCAATCAAAGCCTATTCCCCATATTCACATGCACAGCCTTAACCTGCGTATAAGCCTCCAGCCCGGCCTCGCCCAGCTCCCGCCCAATCCCACTCTGTTTGACGCCCCCAAACGGCACGCGCGGATCGCAGTCCTGGCTGCTATTAACCCAGACCATGCCGGCCTCGATCTCCGCCGCAACGCGATGTGCGCGTTCCAAATCGCGCGTGAACACCGCCGCGCCGAGACCGTATGTCGTGTTGTTCGCGCGCTGGATGGCCTCGTCTTCGCTAGCGAATGGGAGGATCACAACCACGGGGCCGAAGACCTCTTCGCGGACGATGGCGTGGGTATCGCTCGAGCCGGTGAACACGGTCGGCTGGATGAAGTAGCCGTTCTTGTTCTTCGCGCTTGAAGGCGTGTGTGCTGAGCCGCCGGTGACGACCTCCACGCCGTCTTTCTTTGCGGATTCGATGTACGAGAGGATCCGGTCGTACTGGGCGCGCGTCACCTGTGGGCCCTGGAAGGTTGTCTCGTCCCATTGGTTGCCGATCTTGGATGTCGTCTCGACGGCTTCTTTAAACTTGGATAGGAAGGACTGGAAGATGTCGTGGTGGACGTAGATCCGGGACGTGGCGGTGCAGATCTGGCCCTGGTTGGACATGATGCCGAAGTGCGACCACTTGACGGCTTGCTCTAGGTCGGCGTCGGGGAAGACAAGTAGAGGCGATTTGCCGCCGGTCTCAAGGGTGATGTTCTTCAGCGTGCCCGCGGCCAGCTTCATGATTTCGCGGGCTGTCATGGTGGACCCTGTAAACGCGATCTTGTTGACAAGGGGGTGACCTGCCAGAGCTGCGCCAGCCTCCCGACCGTACCCATTGACGATATTCACGACGCCCGGTGGGAATCCAGCCTCCTTTATCAGCTTTCCCAGTATAAGCGCGCTTAACGGTGTTTGTTCCGCTGGCTTGAGGACAACTGTATTGCCGCAAGCCAGAGCGGGCCCTAGCTTCCAGCAGGCCATGGACAAAGGGTAGTTCCACGGGATGATCTGCCCAACAACGCCAACCGGTTGCCGGATAGTATACGCGAACTTCTCAGGCGTTGTGCTGATGGTCTGTCCGAACGTCTTGTCGGCCCAGCCGCTGTAGTACCGAATCGTCCCGATCGCTTCGACCAGGTCCTCACTCAGCGCAACATGGTACGGTTTGCCGTTATCCCAGGCGTCGATTGTTGCGAACAACTCCCTGTTCTGCTCCATGAGATCGGCCAGTCGGCCCATGAGCTGGCCCCGGTCGGTCGCAGGGAGCTTCTTCCACGATGGGTGCGCGAGGGCGGCTTTGGCGGCGTTCACGGCGCGATCGACATCTTCTGGGCTGGCTGCGTGGACGGTGGCAATGGGCTCGTCGGTGCTATGCTGGTCAGTGACTGTCCACGGGTTCGTCGGACGATTCAGGGGACATACGCGGGGTCAAGCGAGGTGATGGTCTGCCCACTGGACGCGATAAACTCATTGTTGATGAAGAGGCCCGTGGGCTGGGTGTAGCGGGTGCCGTTCGGGGCGACAAGATCGACAAAGAGGTCGGGCATTCTGTTGATTTGGATGATGGTTGGGAGAGAGAGAGACAAAGGTGATGAAGCCTTAAATGAGCTCGGGTTGGTGTGCTCATGCAGCTGGATGCAGGGCACGGAAGGACCTTCCCTTTTCAAAGTCTTGTGCTACAAGCTCTTATCTTCTATCTTATCTCTCATCGTTCTTATCTTCTTGTTCTTTGTTGTTCTGTCCTTGTTGTTCTTGTCATTACTTGTACTCGTCACTCTTGCTCGATTCATAATGCCATCCGCGGAATGGATTCAATCTCTCAGTCGATTCTCGACTCGGTCATCGAGCGTCATCCAGGCTTCGTGGCCTGGCCCGTTTATCCCTGTCCTGTCCTGTCCTGGGCAGGGTAAATTCCTATCGCTTCTGGAGCGCACTCTCTCTCCCAATAGCCATTCTCAGAGCCGCCCGACTGCTGATACCTATATAGCGAACTGACGAGTTTGCAACATATCATTCAGGTCTGAGACAAATAGGTGACAGAGCCCCAAGAGCATGGGAACCACGATGGGCGGCCTGCTCGGAGTTCCGAGTCAATGGGCTATACCACCGCCGCTATAACTAGAAAGAATACCTGGTGCAGGTGGCCTCGAATCGAATGCAAATCCTCTTTTATCACTCTATGCCACTGGATACGGCTACACACACGGCCTCGCATTGCGGGGGACCACCAGTCTGCCAGGCTTAGTCGGTGGGATGGGATATTCGCCCGCCGACGGCACACAACATTCTCGCGTTCCACAGGGCCAGTCATATCTCGAGAAAGCACGCCGGGGTATAAGCTGACGTGTGACGGGTCAATCCCCGCTTTTGATAAATTGAAGCTGAAGGACGAATACCAGGCCTTCCGCTCCGGCGGGACGCGTATAAGGCGTCCAGCACGTCAACGCCCGTGCCAAATAAGCTTACATGGCAGCACTGCACCGAGCAGCCGCGGATGATGCTTAGGATTCCCCGCACTGGCCATTGGGCGAATGAGCAGACATTACGAACAGCCGCCATGGATGCCATGGATCCTTCGCGGGGGTGGGGTTGGCATATGATGCCGGGGTAGGCAGTAGGTAAGGTTTCTTTGTCCAGCCCAGGCGTCCAGTGCCTACGAGATCCGGCCACCGAAGCTACGTATAAAAGGCCATTTCACCCTCGTGAGGGTTGTTGTGCTCCCCGCTCAAGTTCCTGCTATACATCAATACCAGCATAAACGTTCACTCACCATGACCGATCCCAAACTCAACGGCAACGCTCCTCCCTCCCCCGTCTCCTCAATCGACGAATTCACCTCCACCCCCTTCGACTTCATCATCTGCGGCGGCGGCACAGCCGGCCTCGCCGTCGCCGCCCGTCTAAGCGAGAATCCCAGCGTCAACGTGGGAATCGTCGAAGCAGGCAAGTACAAGATCGGCGACCCGCTCGTCGACACCCCGGCAACCTTCATGCACATGTTCGAGGACCCCGAGTACGACTGGTGTCTGTATACCGCGCCGCAGCCCGGAAACAACAACAAGGTCCACCATATTCCCCGTGGAAAACTCCTCGGCGGCTCAAGCGGCATCAACTACATGATGTACGTCCGCGGCTCGCTGCAGGACTACGACGACTGGGCGGCTCTTACCGGTGATCAGGGCTGGTCTGCGGCGAGTATGAAGAGGTACATGCGGAAGCATCAGGTCCACCTCCCCTATTCCAACAAAAGAACACGGTCTAACATGCGAGTCCAGACCCTCGAACCCATAAATGCCGCATCGCCGCTGGCCCCCGAACACCACGGCACAACGGGCCCTATAAGGACCAGCTTCAACGACGCCCTCCTGCCCATAGAGCACGACTTCGTGAAAGCCTGCGGGGCCACTGCAAACCTTCCCGACATGCCTCTCGACGCCTGGAGCGGCGACCACATCGGCTTCTACCACACGCTCGGCGCCGTGGCACGCACAGGGCCAAACAAGGGAAAACGAAGCTACGCGGGACGCGAGTACTACGAAGCAAACCGGTCCCGACCCAACCTGAAGCTTCTCTGCGAAGCCCGGGTCAACAAAGTACTCTTGGACGGGACCAGAGCAACAGGAGTGAGCGTCACCTTCCAGGGGACTGAGTACACAATCCGCGCAAGCCGCGAGGTGATCGTCTGCGGCGGGACAATCCAATCCCCGCAGATCCTAGAACTCTCAGGGATCGGCGACCCAGATGTTCTGGACGCAGCGGGCGTAAACTGTCTCATCGAGAACCGCGGCGTCGGCGCAAACGTCCAGGATCACAGCCTCACCGTGATCATCTGGTCGATGCAGCCGGGCACCATAACGACAGATACTTTGGCACAAGTCCCCGACGCCGCGAGCGCCGCAGCAAAGCAGTACGTCGAGACCGGGACGGGGCCTTTAAGCTCGATCGCAAGCACGCAGGGCTTCATCCCGGCACGCAGCATCCTGTCGCCCTCGGAACTCGACGACATCGTGCAGAGTATCCGCGCCATCAAGCCTGTTTCTCCGTTCCACGAGAAACAGTTGGACCAGGTGGTGGCGCACCTGGAGAGCAACATCTCCGCGAACCTGCAGCTCGTCTTCCTCCCTGGGACCGTCGATAAAGACGGCGTCGAGCACCAGCGGGACCTGTTCAGGCCGCCGCCGCCGGGCGAGCCTGTTGGTGCGACGGCGGCGCTGTGTCTGCAGTACCCTGTGTCGAGGGGGTATATACACATCCAGAATAACGGTATGTCCTCTGCCCCATCTCACCAGCATTAGAGAATAAAGGCGCTCTAACAGGATGGATGGTATGGTAGACCCCTCCACCCCACCCACAATCCAACCAAACTACATCACGCACGACGCAGACGTCACCGTCCTAGCTGCATTCCTCCGCTGGGCGGATAAAGTATCCCACGCCTCTCCATTGAACACCTCCATCGCAAACCGCTCTCTCCCCGACCCCTCACTGGACCTGCAGGACCTGGAGCAAGCGAAGCAAGCTGTTCGCGATGTTGTCGTGGGCGAGTACCACATCTGCGGCTCTGTGGCGATGGGCGATGCACTGGACTCGAGGCTGCGCGTTAAAGGCGTGGAGGGACTGCGTGTCGTTGATGCAAGCGTGTTTCCGAATAATGTGTCCGGGAATATCATGAGTAGTGTGTATGCTGTTGCGGAGCGGGGGGCGGAGATTATTAGGGAGGATTGGGGGTTGGTTTGATTTTATCTAGTTCTAGCACTGTCTGTATGTTTAGCCCTGGTCTTTAATAGGCATGTTCTGCTATGAGTCCATGTCCATACACGGTATATCTATCCCCGTGCTCTGGTTGTATGTGATGAGAATCACAGCATAACCCTAAACAGCGGCGAGCGATCGCCCAGCTTGCCCATCTCATAGCTATCCAATCCAACGACGAGATATCCAGTCCGTCTCGCTTCCTGTTGATGCGGCTATACGACACGGCAGGATAAGGACCGCAATGATACCGAGCAGCCCTGACAAAAGCCGAGTTCGAGGGCGTGGCCGAGGACGTATCGCGGGGCGTCTTGCTCGCGGTAGAAGTTCGATGCCATTGCTATACAACACGTTAGAGACATAACAGTTTGTACGGTGGCGTACCTAGGTATGAAGCCCCAGCCAGATTCCCAGCCCGATGTGCACGGCCATCCCAGCAGCATGTTTATATTCGCCTGCTATATTCACGCTGATCCAGGTGACGTTGCCCGGGAGGCGGCGTATATCTCTATACGCACATTAAGATTAGCCCTATCTAGGTAGCCAACCTATACATCACCTGCACACAGATCGGGATAACTGGGAGGGGTGAATGGGAGGGAGACAAACCAACAACAGCAACAAAGCCCCCAGATACACAGCCCCAGACACCCCGCGATCCCCGGACACCCCGCGAGCCCCAGCCACAAGCACAACCACAAACCCATCGCAATAAACCTCATGAAGAAGAGGATGAACGGCGAGCGCGTCCTAACCAGGTCGGACAGGTACATGGCGAAGACGGCGACGGCCGCGGCGGTGATGTAGATCGGCACGGTGAAGAGGTGGGCCGTTGAGGAGGTGTAGCCTAGATCGCGGATGATGGAGGGGGGAAGAAGGGTATGCCGTAGAGGGGGGATGTTATGTCCCAGTACAATGCGAATATTAGAATGGAAGAAGGGAAGATAGGGAGGGATATGTACTAAACAGCCCGACGTAGATCTGCCAGTCGCCCAGGGCATCGAGGACGTATTTCGCGCGGAACTTGGTCTGTCCTTGCGCTGCCTCTACCTCTGCCTCCGCATATCCATATTGTACAACATTTCCATGTCCAGGCAAGGCCTGCGTCTGAGTCCGCAACGCATGAATCACATACTCCCGTTCCTGCTGCGTCAGAAACCCGTGCCGCCGTCTCAGGGGAATCGTACATGCCGAACAGCGCGACAAGACCAACAAGGACCGTCAATATCCCCTCGAGGATAAAGATCCAGCGCCAGCCGGCGTAGCCGGCGACGCCGTCCATCTTCTGTCACCATGTTAGCCTTAAGTGTGAGAAGAGGCTACCACCCGCAAGAGAAGGGGCGGAAAAAGCTAGAAGGGGGTAGGTAGGCGTACAGCTATAGCCCACGCCAGAATAAAGGGTTATTTAGTATGCTATTCCAAGGTAGAGGCCTGCTTCTATACAGCACCTGCAGCGTCAGTTGGATGGCGCGGGTATAGGGCTGGGTGAATGTTGGTAGGTCGCGAGACGTACCCGCGACACCGAGAAAGAAGTGCGCTATCAGGAGGCCATGGTAATCGCGGACGATTCCCATTAACGTCTTTTCTGTTTATCAGCACTATACTCCCTACAAGACGTTGAGGAGGACTAGGGGTGAGCACCATAACAACCCCCCAAGCAACCATCAGCCACGGAAGGGGTCTCGACGGGCGCAATTTCTCAAGCAGCAGATTACTCGGCAGCTCGAAAGCAACATACGTGAAGAAGAAGAAGACCGTCCAGTCACTGCCACGCCCATCAGCCCACGCCCTCCCTATCATTTCATTCTATTATCAGGTGCTAGGCTCACAACACCAATTATACTCCACCCCTTCATGTCCAGATCATGCAGCATGCCCTCGATCTCCGCATTGCCGATGTTGCCCCTATCCAGGAACGCAAGGAGGTACAGGAGCGCAAGCATGGGTATAAGCCAGGTATCCATCTTGCGCAGGACGCTTCTGTATGTCCTTGGGAAACTCATCCGCAGGCGCAGGTGGGCTGCCCTCGAGCGCGATCGCGCTGGGCTTTTCAGCGTCTAAGTCCGAGGGCATCGTGGCAGTACCCTGGGTTGGTCTGGGGGTGTGGAACGGAGTGCTAGGTAGCAGCCCTCCCGTCCGTTTTGCGGGCGAAAAATGCGGCTCTCAAACACGCAAACCCCCGCATAAAGCACCAACTTCCAAGCCTCGACTTCCCCAGACTCTGGAGGCGGAACACCCCGCAAGGCGTCAAAAGCCGGTGAGGGGAAGGCTGAAGCTTTGTGTAAGGCCGTTGGCAATGCTTATAGGTTGGTTTGGAGCTACGGCGATCCACCCAAAAGCGAAGGAAGTTTGTGACACTCTATCTTGAGTTCTATTTGTGGGCACGGACTGGTTCCGCTGTATTTCACTAACAGTGTGACAGGTGACGAGTGACAGTGTGGCTTTGGAAGTTTGGACCATCGGAGTGTGTCCGGTGGCGCACCTGCAGGATGTCCGGAGGTAACCGAGTCTGGCTGGTGAGCCGAGGCTTGAGCAGAGTATGATAAGCTTGTCAAATTCTAGGCAGGCTAAATATTGGTCTTTGCACATTGTTGTAGCGGCCGAAACCATATCCAAAGGGTGCTGCGAAGGCGTATCGTCCAGAGTTAGATTGCACTTCCCTCAGTGGCGCCTTGGAACTACATGCATGGAACGTAAGAAAGACTAGGGATGTCTTAGAATTGCACATTGTTCATATCTCATCCATCAGTGTAACAATAATCAAGCCTGCCTTTTCCTCACAACAACATTAGGCCCAGTCTTGGAGACAACAAAGTGATCCACCAATTTGAAGTGCCCACTCTCATCCTCGCCCGTTGCATCCGCCAGCTCAAAATCGAAAAGATACATCAGCCTAGCCAAGGTGACTCGCATCTCCATCAGCGCCATGCTCTTCCCAATACATCCCCGGGGACCAATGCTGAAGGGACAGAATGCTTTGCGGGCGATTTCCACCTCATCCTTCGTCACAGTCCAGTCAGAGTCTGCCGTCTTGCAGGTTGAGCCCTCGATCCAGCGCTCAGGCAGGTAGCTCAGAGGCTCGCGGTAGTAGTCCGGGCGTCTGTGGATGCAGTATGGAGGAGTACCGCAGCCGGTTCCTTCCGGGAGAACGAGACCGTCCACAGTGACCACCGGGTCCGATGCTTCTCGCGGGATAGACCCTGGGACTGCGGGAGCGAGACGCATCGCCTCGTCAATGCAAGCTTTCAGGTATGTCATCTGGTTCAGCTCGGGGCCGGTGACAATCTGCTCGACGTCGCTAAAGTGAGACCGGACTTCATTCTGCAGTTTGCTCAAAGCGTGCGGGTTGCGGACCAGGTAGAAGATGGCGGCAGAGAGACTGGTGGACGTGGTATCACTGCCGGCGATCATGAGAACATTCGCCTCGCCCCAGAGTTCCTGGGTCGCAAGGCCTTTTCCGGTTTCAGGGTCGCGCGCGTTGAGCAGGTAGTAGAAGAAATCCTTCTTCGCGTCTTTCCCGAGAGACGCCCTCTCCTTGGCCCGTTTGTTGGCTTCCTGTCTCGACTCCATGATGAAATTCCACCGGTCATTCGTCAGTCGTCGGATAAAGATCTGGTCGAGATGCCAGCGGTGCAGAGGCATCCAGAGACCGCACTATCTCGTCAGCGATCAGTCGCAAAGAGGGCAGGGCACATACAACGTAGTGCCGATACGCAGCGCGATCAACCAAATGAACCATCCTCCTCTTCGCCCCATCAATAAGCATATCAAAGCTCTTCCCAAAGCACAACTCGCCCATAACATCATACGTCAGGTATCCAAACCAATTCGCCATATTAAACGTCGAGCCCTCCTTATCCGCGTTCGTCCGCGGCTTCTCGCCCCCAAGAATCGAACACAACTGCCTCACATGAAGCAGCATAACATCCTCCATCCCCTTGAGCGCAGCATCCGAGAACGCCTGACTGAGTACTCTCCTCTTCCGCCCATGCACAACCTTATCAATCGCATTATGCGTGTTATAAACCCCCGGAATCGCCAGGAACCCGTTATAGAAGTCCGCCTTGCGGAATTTATTCCCGTGTCCGTAGATCCTGTGCAGGCCTTCAACGTTATTGATGGAGACGAAGTTCGGCGCAAGCCGGACGTGGTCGCCGTAGCGTTGGTGGAGGTCGTAGATCCAGAGGTGCCGGTCGCCTTTGAGGCCGTGGTAGAGCTGGACGAAGGGGGTGATCGAGGCGAGGAAGGGGCCCGGGACGCGAGAGAGGGGGTGCAGGGTTTTGGCGTAGAGGGTCCAGAGGAGGGGCTGTATGTTTGTTAGTGATCGGGTTATACCTGGGGAGGGTAGTATAAGGAGTATATACCAATACAACGCCAGCCAGCAGCGCAGCCGGCCAGGACGCCGGGAGTAATAATTGCAGCATGGTGCCGTCTATCTCTCCGTCACTGACAGTGAGAAACTCCCGCTTCCACCGCTTGTTCGTGCTGTATCAGTGAAGGTTAAGTATACGGCAGGCGCGGCTAGGCGCGGCGGACTCGGGCACGTCAGCGCTCGGCTACCGGCGGAAGTCACGATTTGTAAACAATGACTGCAATCACGCGTGTTTTATTGGCTGGATTACTCGAGGATGATTCGCATTGCGGCTATTACTCCTCACGCTGCGGATGTTTCTGGGGATGATTGCGGGGTGACGATGTCATTCGTCCCATAGGGTTGGCTGCTGGTGGAAGGTGTATGTACGAGCTGTCTACCAAAGAGTAGGGTACATTCTGTACGGCTCAGAGCGGAGGATGGAGATCAAGTAACCCAGTGAGCATAAATGTATCTTATGTGAGATTTACTAACTGATTATCCATGATTCGTGGTCGCTCAATGAGGCTTATCAGGGAGTACCTTGAGGTGTATCAAGCACTGCTAATCCAGTTAATTTGAGGTTGTCAAACATAACATTACTTGGCTAGATACGGTCAGCGTTCGCTTTAGTCCAACAGAGGTATTCGTGGCCTATGCACTTCCAGTCTACCTACCAATCAAGTCTGCGAAGTATGGGCCGGACGTGTCAGCGATGACAAGCAGGTGTCTCGGTCATGTATATCTACTAAGGGGGCCTAACGTGTCAGCAGAAGTTCCACAAGGATAGGACATCAATCTCAGTGATAGTGACAATATTCAGTAACCTTGAGGTATACATATGCACGGCCTTAAGCAATGCCCGTGCTTCATCTCGGCGAGTGAAAGGTGATGTTCATCATGAGGGGAGCGGCCGGGTGTTCCTCTTCCAAGGTTGCTTACCTAGTATACTTATGCAGGCATGAATCCCTATTGCAGCTCATAGTTTTCTTTAAGGAATACTTGAAGTCTGCATAGAAATATTGGTTGAGATGGAAGCATGCCCCAACTATATATATCTGCTCTTGAATCAAGCTTACGGGAGAATTACAAGCCAAGTCAATTCGTGCTTGTCGGGCACCTAAAAGGGCAAGGTATCACAGAGCTTGAGTCATTCTATATGCATGATGAATTGGCACAGCTGTATGGATTGTTGAGCTGCTGGTCGTGTTCGACTGCGTGGTAAATAACTTGTGAGTCAACGATCGGCTCTCGTCTGACCATAAGCGTAATGCAGCAACACTAACAGACTATCTAATGGTCTAGCCCGGTCTATCTCTCTCTTACACTTTGCCATATATAGGACGCTTGATGTTAAATGTGATGGTTTGTATGCTGTACTAGAGTCACGTGACGCGGAGGCGCCTCCAGCGAAAGCCACAGGAAAGCCACACCTTTGGAGTCATTGTGGCTTTACGGAGTCACTGTCCAGGACCCCGAGATCTTCTTGGCTCCGCGGCATACAGAAATATCCTGCCTGTTCTTCGACTTGTTCGCTTCCACCTCCAATGGTCTACAAGGGCTTGTAAATCTGGACAACATATGTGCCAGTATGTCCGATTCTTAGGAAGCTGGCTTGCGTCAAATATTCGACTTTGAAATCATGAAATCAGTCCCAGGCCTGGCCAGGTTCCGATTAAGCGAAGGCCCGCCAGCGGCCCGCTTGCTCCGGCTGAGTCAGCTGTGGTCGATTTCCAGAATCACATGGCTGCGAGCATGCCAATGACGTAGGCGGCCAAACAAACAAAGCCTCGACGTCGAGCTCGACATTCTCGACTTCAGTCTCGACTCTCGACTCTCTCCAGGTCAACTCCCCGTTCTTCCATTTCACATCGTCGATTCACGAATCCGCGCTGTTCAAATTCAGCATCTCGATCGAGTGGGATCGGCTGGGTCCATAACGATTCGGGCGATGGTCATTGGCAAACCCACCGCCGTGCCTTGGAACAGTCTGCCAGGGGCGTCTCTATTGGCGGGTGCCGGCCCCGGGGGTCATGTGACCGGGCTCTTCCAAGGCAGGCGGGCAGGACGGGCAGACATCAGTTCGCTCTGCCTTCCCACGCCTCGCCTCGGAAATGCCATCTCCTGCTGTTTTTCTCTTCGATCTCGCCTCTGCCCTCTGTGCTGAGTGTGGCTTGACTCGCCTGTGATTTCACTCCGGCCGCCCACGAGCCCCGCAGCGTTCCTTGCTCTCGCCCGCACTTGGCCTTGCTCCCTCACCTAGCCAGACTTTCCTCGCTTCACCTGTTCCTCCCCGGATTTGCTGCCCTCAGATCGAACCTAATGCACCGAGCTTGCTGAGCGCATCCTTGCTCTCCCTCGAGGATGTCCGACCAAACCCCTCCCGCCCTTCCGCCAGGGGATCCCCCTCACGATGAAACGCCTACCCCCGTCCTTGATCCCTCAGCGGCAGCTCCAGACCAGGGAGCGGCTTCCGCTCCCTCGCACGACAGATCGATCGGTGTCTCTGACCGAGTCTATCCCATCCGGTCGCTAGTCTCGCTCGACCCTTCCTCGTCCTCCGAACCTCCCTCGCACATCGTCAAGAGTCCCCTTTCTCCGACCGGTGGCGCTCGCCAGTTCTCGATTATCGATGATCACACCTGGACTCGTTTGCGGTCGGATAGCAGGACAACCTCGACGGACACCAGCGGAGACGCGGGGGTGACGCCGGAGAGTTCCGAGCCTGCTTCGTCTCAGCGGATGTCAGACTCGTCCTCCAGCAGACCACGCTCCAACACTGCAGGGCTTCACAAGGGCGACGACAACACCATCTTTACCCCCAGCTCGGATGGGGAGCACCCCCACAATCAACAACCTTACGAGCTCATGACATCTCGATTCCGACATGTCGTGACCGACGATGGCCATGCCGTAATCACTGGGAGGACCGTCGATTCCTTCAAAGCATGTGAAGACGAGCCGATCCACATACCCGGCGCCATTCAGAGTTTTGGTGTCTTGGTTGCCGTGCGAGAAGAACCGGACGAGCAGATGGTGGTCCGCATCGTGAGCGAAAACTCACAAGACGTCTTTGGCTACACTCCGAACGAACTCTTCTCCCTTCCCACCTTTTGCGATATTTTTCCGGATGACCAGGCGGATAACTTTCTCGACCATGTCGATTTTGTCAAGGATGACGGTTATGACCCGTCGGTGGATGGCCCGGAGGTGTTCATTCTGACTGTGAATCAGCCAGACGGCAGTACAACCCGCGTGTGGTGCGCCATGCACACCAGCCCTGCACTCGACGGCCTGGTCGTCTGCGAGTTTGAGCTGGAGGAAGATCCGATCAATCCTCTGACTATGTCAGGCCAGGTCTCCCCTGCCGTTCCCGCCAATACCCTCGAAATCATGCCCACGATAGAGCAGATCGCCGGCAGCTCGATGGCCATCAACCAGCCATTACGCATATTACGTCGTGCCCGCCGGCGAAGAGGCGAGGCAGCTGCCATGGAGGTCTTTAGCATCGTCAGCCAAATTCAGGAGCAGCTGGCCCGTGCGGATAACATGGAGACGCTGCTGGACACGACGTCGGGCATTGTCAAAGAGCTAACAGGATTTCATCGCGTTCTCATATATCAGTTTGACTCGCAGTTCAACGGCAAAGTTGTCTCGGAGTTGGTCAACCCGACAATGAGTATTGATCTGTTCAAGGGTCTGCACTTTCCAGCCGCGGATATCCCTAAACAAGCGCGAGACCTCTATCGAATAAACAAAGTTCGCCTGCTTTATGACCGGGACCATGTTACCGCCCGACTTGTGTGTCGGTCACTTGAGGATCTCGAAACACCCTTGGACATGACCCATGGCTACCTCCGGGCGATGTCTCCCATCCACATCAAATATCTGGCCAACATGGAAGTTCGGTCTTCCATGTCAATAAGCATCAACAGCGCGGACGATCTCTGGGGCCTCATATCCTGTCATGGATACGGAACGAGAGGCATGAGAGTGTCCTTCCCCATTCGAAAGATGTGTCGCTTGATCGGTGACACCGTTTCCAGAAACATCGAGCGCTTATCCTACGCTTCACGACTGCAGGCTCGCAAGCTTATCAACACAGTTCCCACCGATGCTAATCCCTCCGGTTACATCGTTGCTTCTTCGGACGATCTTCTTCGTCTAGTCGATGCCGACTACGGTGCCCTCTGCATCCGCGGTGAGATCAAGATTCTGGCCAAGTCGCCCCAGTCTCAGGAGATGCTGGCTTTGTTGGAATACCTCAAGGTTCGAAAGTACAATTCGGTTCTGACATCCAACCACGTCGTCAAAGATTTCCGAGACCTCAATTATCCTCCGGGCTTCAAGGATATCTCGGGCTTGCTATACGTGCCTCTGTCGACCGACGGTCTGGATTTTATTGTCTTCTTCCGACGCGGTCAGCTCACCGAGGTCAAATGGGGCGGCAATCCGCACCAGGCCAAGTTCACAGCAGGCCATCTCGAACCCCGGAAAAGCTTTCAGACCTGGAGCGAGACTGTTCTGGATCGATGCCGGGACTGGACCGAGTCCGAAGTCGATACCGCTGCTGTTCTCTGCCTGGTGTATGGCAAGTTCATCAAGGTCTGGCGGCAGCAAGAGGCCGCCTTGGAAAGCTCCAGCCTCACCAAATTGCTCCTGGCAAACTCCGCCCACGAAGTACGCACGCCTCTGAACGCCATTGTCAACTATCTGGAGATTGCCCTCGAGGGTGCGCTGGACGGAGAGACTAGAGATCATTTGAGCAAATCCTACTCTGCATCGAAGTCGCTGATCTATGTCATCAATGACCTTCTCGACCTCACCAATGTGGAAAAGGGTCAGAGTCTGATCAAGGATGAACCTTTCGACTTGCCGACCACGTTCAACGAAGCCACGAACATGTTCGAAAGCGAGGCGAAACGCAAAGGATTGAATTACACCGTTCTATCGCAGCCTGGAATTCCTGATACTGTGATTGGGGATCAGCGGCGTGTCCGGCAGTCGATCAGTAATCTTATCTCGAATGCGATACAACATACCTCCACTGGCGGAGTGACTGTCGAAGCGTGGCACGCTCCCTGCGAAGGCGATCCGGACAAGGTGACCGTGAAGTTTGCGGTTTTGGACACTGGGCGAGGTATCTCACCGAAGACGCTGGAGCTGCTATTCCGCGAGCTGGAGCAAGTTTCGGGAGAAGACGACTCTCATTACTATGGCGATCATGGCGATGAAAACGCTTCTCAGAGTCACAGCGAGGTCTCGGAGAAGGCTGTTTTGGGACTTGGACTGGCCTTGGTGGCTCGGATAGTGCGCAACATGCAGGGCCAGCTCACTGTCAGGTCTGAAGAAGGAAAAGGCAGTCGCTTTCAAATTTCGCTACAGTTCCCGATACCCGAAGGTTCGGAGACAAAGAGCCCAACTCTGGAACACCTTCCTGTTACCACTAGGGACTCTGTGACCGCGTTCCCGACGAGAGAGGATATGATTCTCGTCGACAGTACCTCCGGTACTAAACGCAATAGCCAGGACAGCACCGGCCGTCCAGACCTTCCTCCAACGTCTCAACCGGACACGCCCAGTGCTGATCGCGAGGCGTCGCAAGTACAACCCAGCGATGCTGGTGAACAAGCATCAGACACCGAAGGTCAAGACCCCCCGAAACGATCGACCGATTCGACAGCATCTAGTGCGCATCACCCTTCAGAATCGACGGCCTCGCAGCCTACAGACCGATCTACATCCGATCCCAATTCGAATGCAGGTGGACCGGGACCACCGCCTCTCCATGTTCTGGTGGCCGAGGACGACCCGATCAACGCGAAAATCTTGCAGAAGCGACTGGGGAAACTTGGGCACACCGTTCGGCTCACAGTCAATGGGGAAGAGTGTGCGAACACGTATGCGGAGGAGCCGACGCAATGGGACGTCGTGTTGATGGATATTCAAGTAAGTAGGCTTAGTTTATACTTCAGCTATGTACTCACCGCTGCAGATGCCGATCCTGGACGGTATGGAGTCAACCAAGAGAATCCGTCAGTTCGAGAGTCAAAGCGAGACTCCGCTTCACATCCCCATCTTCGCCGTCTCCGCATCCCTGCTCGAGAAGGACGCGCAGATGTACATGGAAATCGGGTTTGACGGGTGGATCATGAAACCAATCAACTTCAACCGATTGAACACGCTCCTCGCGGGAATCCACGAGGAGCAAGCGCGCAACGCCGCCGTATACCAACCCGGACAATGGGAAAAGGGAGGCTGGCTCACACCGTACACGCAGCCATGAGCGCCAGCGCCAGCGCCCTCGACATGGACATGTTTTGAATTTGTTTGATCATTTTGGCACGACTCTACGCTTGGATATGATAAAACGGCTGGTGCCTGGCGCAGCGGCCTCTTTCACTTAAGCACTTATGATACCACCTGTACATACTTCTCATTCGCATATCTGGGCAGCGGGTACGGAAATAATACACCACGATGTTAATCACGACCTAGATCAGAATCATACATGAAAATAAATCATACACAAACCGGCTGCTCCATCTCCGGACTGGCCGCATATGAAATCCGCCCCGCAGGCAGAAAGAACAACGCAACCAGCGCTCCCCCTCTAACCTCTGGATAATGATGCGTCCCTGCAGCAGGCGAAGTCCACCCCGCCCCCTGCCACCCATTCATCCCCTTGAGTTCGGCGCCCTCAGTGACGGGAATCACACAGTTGATCTCCCCGTACGG
Organism: Aspergillus mulundensis; assembly: GCF_003369625.1. Taxonomy (NCBI): domain Eukaryota; kingdom Fungi; phylum Ascomycota; class Eurotiomycetes; order Eurotiales; family Aspergillaceae; genus Aspergillus; species Aspergillus mulundensis. Next base: position 1,090,289 of record NW_020797901.1, on the reverse strand, counting down.
ATGCAGATGGTACTGCCCTCTGTATTCGGGAATGGACTCCATGTACACCGTCGTAATGGAAAAGTAGCGCGTGCGCTCGGAGGGGGCGAGCAGTCTGCTGCGTCGGTATTTGGGCCCGTCGAGGGCGTCGCTCGCGAGCCAGGGTTCGTTTTCCTGGAGAGCGTGTAGGATTAGGGATTTGAAGCGTTCGTAGTACCGGTTCCCGGGGCCGTAGGAGGCGTTTAGGTGCGTTTCTAGCGATGTTCCGGGGGTTCTGGGGGTGTTAGTTTGGTTGGTAAGGGGGGAAGGTGTGAGAAGGGTCGGGGTGGGGAGGGGTACAGACAGGTCTGCGACTTCGGCGAGGAATTCGGACGCTGTGGTGATGAGGGTTTCGGCGGCGGGATGGAGGTCGGTCGTCATGGTTGATTCTGTGCCTTTTTCACTGTTGAAAGATATTTTGATGGGTGGTGAGGGGGGGTGGTATAGGTTAGGTAGCAGGGAGGGGGAAGTGCTTATCTGGGGAAGAGGAAGAGGGGATGCGGAGAAGCCACGGAGGATGTGGGACACGAAGACTATCCGAGGCTGAGCTGGCGCCAATCAGAGCCTGGATACGAGATGCAGTGCGATGAAGACCAGCCGTTATATAAGGTGCAGTGCTGGGACATCAAGTCTCTATCATCAAGGTCATCAATAGTGCTATGGCTCAGGATCAAGACCCCGTTGATCTCCTCGTCGTCGGCGCAGGTACGTCCACACAGCTCCCACTAGTTTCTATTTCTACACCTAACATCCACTACAATAAAGGCCTGCACGGCCTCACAATGGCCAAAACATACCTGCAAGTCCACCCATCCGCGAAACTGGTCATCGTCGACGAGGCATCCTCGCTCGGCGGAACCTGGGCTCGCGAGAGACTCTACCCGGGCCTCAAGACGAATAATGTCTTCGGGTCGTATGAACTGAGTGACTATCCCATGGTTCCGGAGAGATATGGCGTTGAGGGTAAAGGGACGGGGCATATTCCGGGGGAAGTGGTGCATGCGTATCTGTGTGATGTTGCGGGGCATTTTAGGCTCACGGAGCGGGTGAGGCTTGGGACTAGGGTTGTTGATGCGATGATTGAGAAAGAGGTATGGGAGGTTAAAACCGAGTCCCGATCTGCTGGTTCACAGCGGGTTGAGAAGATCTACGCAAAGAAACTGGTCATCGCGACGGGTCTCACGTCGACGCCATATATTCCGCACATCCCGGGATCTAGAGCGTTCGGTGGGCTGATACTGCACTCGAAGCAACTCAGAGAACAGGCGCAGGCACTGGCACAGTGTAAGCGCGTCGTCGTGGTCGGGGGGAACAAGTCCGCCTGGGACGTGTGCTATACCGCTGCGAAGGCCGGCGCACAGGTCGACATGGTCATTCGGCCGTCTGGAGGCGGACCAAGTTATCTCTGGCCACGACAGTTTTCGCTCGGTCCGTTTAAGATCTCGCTGGCGAAACTATCACTTATCAGACTTTTTACGCTATTCGACCCTGCTCCTGCACCGTATCCGTTGACACCGAGCCCTAGCAGGCCATCATGGGTGAAAAGGTTCCTCCATCGAGCCAGACTCGGGCAATGGATCACGCATCTCTTCTGGAGCTACCTCGACTATATAATCCGAAAGATGAATGGCTACAACTCCCACCCCGACCTCAAGAAACTCGAGCCCTGGACCACGCCCTTCTGGATGGGCAACTCGCTCAGCATCCACAACTACGAGACGAGCTGGTTTGACCTTGTGCGGGCGGGGAGGATACGCGTTCATATTGCTGAGTTGGAGGAGCTGAGTGAAGGGAGGGTTCATTTGGGGAATGGCGATGTACTCGGTGCTGATGCGTTGGTGCTCTGCACGGGGTGGAGGTGTGATATCCCTGTGCAGTTGCAGGCGGATGCAGGTGAACAGCCTGAGTTGGAGGAAGACGATTCAGTCCTTACGAAGGAGGCACTCGAGACAATCCATGAGGATGTTCCGTATCTGAGAACCCTGCCTAGGCGGACACCGAATGCACCTACCTACCATGAACACTCTGTTTCGCGGGAGAAGGAGAATGAGTCCGCATTTCCATTACTATGCCGCGACATCCTCCCTGTCCAACGCCAATTCATCGAGCGCAGGAACCTCGCCTTCATCGGCATGTCCGTCTCCATCCACGCCGTCCTCGTCGCCCAGGCGCAAGCCCTATGGATAACAGCGCTCTTCAGCGATAGGATCGCCCACCTGCATCTGCCTCTTGACCACGACAACGACATCAAGAAGTCTAATCTAGACACCGACATGTACACCGCCGTTCGAAGCATGGCTATCCGTGACAGAGTCTACGGGGAGGTCCGACGGCCTCGCGAGACGGGTGGGTTGGGCGGGCAGCATCAGGATCTGGTGTTCGATAGTCTGCCGTATGTGGATGGGCTACTTGGCGATCTTGGGGTCGAAACGAGGAGGAATGGGAGTGGTTTGAGGGGTTGGTGGAGGGAATGGACGGAGGCGTATCGTCCTGCTGATTATGAGGGGGTGGTGGGGGAGTGGATGGCGCTGCAGGGAATTGGCGAGGATGAAGAGGAGCAAGACGGGCTTGAGGAACTGTGAGTGAACGAGAACAAGGACGATCATTGACGACATTGGGTAAGCGTGGGATCGACTGCTGATGAGGAACTGGGATCATGATCCCTTCGGGTCTAGAAGAGGCACAGTCCCTCCTTCCATTATAGTACGTACTTTGGTGAGGAAGCACTCGCATGACTTCAATAGAGCGTGTCTGCAGCCAAAAATTGGAGCCACCCCTTAATTTAATACTGCCGGTTTTATCGCCCGGACGTCATGTGTAGGCCTTTGCCAAGCCAGCTAAAAATTTAAAATTAAATATAAAATAAAAATATTTTTAATATTATAGTAATTTATATAAAAACATAAACTTAACATGTTTACTTAATATTATTATTTATTACTACCACCATTACCTAAAATAAAAAAAATAATATTATTTATAACTATTTTAATAGTATATATAAAAAAGGCAGGCTTAATTAATATAGTTAGCTATATTTACTAAGGTTTAAAGCTTTATTATTATTTTAAATTTAACCTTAATTAGCTACCGCGGGAGCGCTAGCTTTTTTATTTTTAATAAATAAAAGGTATATAATTTTATATAAAAGTTTTTAGCTAATTTAATATAGCTTTAACGCAGGGGAAATTTATTAATTTTTATTTTTTTTAAAACTTAGTTAAATTAAATATTAATACTATAATAAGCTAAATTATAAGCTTATAATATGCCTTGTTTTTACTTACCTTTTATTTTTATATAAAATAAAAACCTTAAAAAGCTTTTTTAAATAAAGCTACTTATGGCTTTTATTTATTTATATTAATACTTTAATTTATATAACTTAGTGTTTTAAAAAATTTTTTTATTAATATTATTTTTTAACTTATATAAAGGCTTATAAGCTAGCCATGGCTTATAATTTTAAGGTATAAGTTTAAGGGTTTATAAATAGCACTTTTAGGCTAGTTTATAAGCTAAAAAATAACTAAAAGTTTTATTATTTAAAATATAAAAAGTAACACGGTGTAAAGTATTAAGGCCTTGTAATATTTAATAATTTAATTTTATTTTTATAAGGCCCTTTTAAAGGTAAAGTAAATAACATGCTTATATAAAATAAAAGTAAAATTAATTAACTTTTTAAAAAGTTATATAATGGTAAAAAAACTTTATTTTTATATAAAAATAGCGCCTATAAAGGCAAGTATAATATTATTATATTATATAAAAAATTAAGAGGCCTTATTTTTAAGTAAAGGGTATTTAATATTTATTTTTTAAAATTATAAATTTTTATTAAGCAGGCTTTTAGTTTAATTACTAAAAATTAAAAATACCTAGTATTTAAGTTATATTAGCAAGTTAGTGTGATTTTTATTATAGTAAAATATTAAATTATTATTTTTTTAACTAATATTTTAACTTGCCTGCGCGTTAGGCGTAAAAATTTAATATTAAAATACTTTAATATAGCGCTAATAATAATTAAAAAATATTTAAGTAAGCCTAATTTATAAAGTAATAGTTAAAATACTTTATAAAGCCTAATATTTAACCCTAAGTATTTTATAGCTTTTTTAACTAATAATTAAATTAATTTATTTTTATTTTAAAATCCTGCACCTTATTACCCGCGGGGCTTGCCTTTAAATACTTAAAAATTATTTAACTAAAAATTTATATAAAATTTACTTAAAAAGGGGTTATTTAATAGTTTTTAGGTATTTAATATAAAGCCTTTAGTAATATAATAAAAGGGTAAAAAAAGGTTTTTAGTATATTAATATTATTATTAAGTTTAATAGGCATGTTAAAAAAGGTTAAAATAATAACTTTAATAGGCGTGTTAAAAAAGGTTAAAATAACTTTATTTTAAGTACTTTTTTTAGCTTATTTTCTTGCTTAACCTTTGCTTAAATTATTATAATATATTATTATATACTTATTATTATTTACTTACTTAGTTACCCGTAATTTTTGCGTTTTTTTAGCGCTTTTAATAAAGCTTAAATAAGCTAAGAATTTAAGTAAGGCGTTTTTTATATAGCTATTTTTAGTGTATTTTTTACTTATTACCTTTTTTTTAAGTTAAATATTAAATTTAGCTACAAGTTTAAAAGCTTTTTTTTAAGCTATTTTTAAACTATACTAATTTTTATAAGTAACCTACTTAAATTAATAATTTATTATTTTTTAAAATGCTATAGGGCCAGTACTTATTATATATAATTATAAATTAATATTATAAGTTTTAATAAGTTATTAATTTTTTAATACTATATTCCTACTAGCTTGTTTTACTAGCTTAAAGGGTATTAATATTAGTAATAATAAGGTACCTACCCGCGCAGGTAGATTTATAGGCACTATAGGTATTTAGGTTATTAAAAGTACTATTAACACGGGCTTAATTAAGGGCTTAATTATAGGCTTAATTATAAGCTTAGTTACAGGCACTAGCGCGGGTACTAACATGGGTTTAAGTATAATTAATACTAGTAATAGTAAGGTATTTATTTATACAGGTAAATATATAGGCAGTACAAGTATTTAAATTATTAAAAAAATTATTAATATAAAAAAATAAAGCTACAAGGCTAATATATTAATAACCAGGGGTAGTAAATATAATAAAAGTTAAAAAAATTAAAATAATTATTATTATATACTTTAGGCACTGCCTTAAAACTAGGCTTAAAAGTTTTTTATTTTTAAAAGGTAGCTTTATATATAAATTTAGTATAAAGTAACTTTAAATAAATATATTAACGTGATTTAAAGTTATAATAAAAGGCCTTAATTTAAAACAGGTACTAATAACGCACTAAGCCTAATTTTATTAAGAAATAGGCTCCCTTAACAAGGGAGTGTCTTTCTTAATTTTTTAAACTGCCTTTTATTTTAAGACAGCGCTAAACCCCTTTTAATTAAGGGAGTGGTTAAGGGGTTCTGACCCGTCGCTGCAGACACGCTCTAATGCCAACAAGAACGGCCGTATTCCGACCTGCAGATGCCGTGCAACTGAAGATATGCCCAGTTGCCTCTGTGCCTAGTCCTACTTGGCTGGCTGACTGGCACTCAATAATAAGAAAGGGGCCAATGCAGGCGTTCATTGGACAGGGCTGCATGCAGGCACGCTCAGGCACACCCACGCTGCATGAAGGCCCCTCTGATCACTCAATTGAAAGCTGGAGGGTCACCGGGATACGAGGTGCCTCCAACTTTCGACAAAACCGTGCAGTAGCGAGGGTCGGATGAATGTGATGTGTATCATTGCAGGTTTGCTACTGTAGTCCGCCAGGTGCCGTCGCTGCCGCTGTCTCCGTGGCCAACATCTCATTCTCAGCCAGCCCTGCATCATCACGGCTAGGGTTTGAGTTTCCAGTGCATCAGGTGCAATTGTCCACGGGTAGGTCCACACTCACACGCGATGCAACCCCCATACGGAGTAGAGGCATGGCAGTCCAATTTCAAACACAGTCCGGGGACAGACTGACTGTATCTACACCTGCAAGGAGGCTGAAAGAGGGGCAGATGCTCCGCCGAACCTGAACCGTGTATGTGCCAATGTGACGGGTGAGGAGCCTTGTATCGGTCATCTTGGAGACACTGGATCTGATGGAGGTGCATCCTCGATGTCATGTCTCACTCCGTTGGCCATCAACGGCCGCGATTACCGATCCACGCGAACTAATCACCGAAGAAGCAATTTGACGGAGTACTTCAGACTAAACTGAAGAATGTACGGAGTAGATGCAGCTCAACAACAACGGCAGTCCTAGCTAGATGCTACGCACGTAAACGACCCAACCCCTAAGAAAACCGCGCCAACGTATCCTGAAAAGCCGCGTCAACCGCCTCCGCCAGGTCATTCTGAAAGTACCCCGGATACACCTTCGCCCTCAGCGCCTCCTCAAAGCGATTCTTCTCATTGTACAGGTTACTAATCATCCCCTGCGCAACGTAGCCAACGCCAACATCCTTGAAGACCGCGGCCTGTACCCGTCCTTATCAGCATCCATTCATGGATATTTATCTAGAAGAGCAGGAGTCAAATGGGTGGTGCTACCTTATCCCTCCCCGCATTCAGCGCCCGAATCAAGCGCGGATGGACCTCGTTGTACGCGTCGAGCGCGCGCTGGCTGTCCGCTGGCGAAAGGGGGTCCAGGGCGCTCAGCGAGGTTCGAGCTGTGCTTGCGGCGGTGTGCGCGCTGTAGAGGGAGTTTGCGACGGGGAGGGCGAGCACGACGCCGCTTAGGCCGCCGCTGTAGCCGTCGATGGAGCTCTGCACGGCGTCGATGCGGTCGTTCAGTGTGCGGAACTGGGCGAGGGCGTTGTCGACGGGGGATTGGGCGAGGGTGGAGGGGAGGGTGAGGGTGAGGAGGAGAGATAGGACAGAGGTGTGGAATTTCATGGTGTGGGACTTGTGGGTGTGGACTCGGTTTGCTATGGGTGAGGTGGGATGAATGTTCCAAGGGATGATAGATGACTAGCTGCTATGGACGATGCTTAACTGGGCAGTTCTCGGGGTCTATATAGCAACCGCCCGCAGCTTCCTCGGCGTCTTACCTGGCCAACTCCTCCCATTTGAAAAGGGTTCTGCGAGCTAACCCCCGGGCCCTGTGATCTCACCCCGGTGCATGGCATCAGCAGACGCAGTGTCGGAGCGGATGTTGGCTGTTGTTGGAGAAGTCACCTACCCAACTGCAACGCCTTGCATCTTACCTGCCGCTGTACGAGGTAAGTCGCATTATGAGTCGTCCGTCAGGCTTGAGGGTGCCAATCGAATTGGCCTGGTCTGCATTTTCCAAGACGAACCCTTCCAGCAAAAGTTCCCGCAGGGCTGACCAAATGGTATGAGTTACTCCGTAGAGCGCCCTTACAAGGGCGAGTCGAAGGCGTCAATGAGGTCTTCATCGATTCCAATTTTTGGGGAGCGGACTCCTTCCAACCTGCAGGGCTTGCGAATTGAGTGCAAACCAGGTCAGGCGCTCAAGTGATCTTGGAAGAATATGAGGCACCAATAGGATTGTGCTCAGCTGTATACGGAGTAGTCCCCAGAGCTGCAATGCAGTGTGCCCCAAATTCAAGCACATTGCTTGCCAATGTCACAGTCACTGCATGAGCCCTGCTGCAGATGCGCGAACTCGTCACAATTCTGCAGGACAGTGGCTGGCTGAGCTCGAACATGTTCGTCTGTGCCTGAAGGATTCGACTGCATTTCCTTGTAGTACAGAGGTGTAGACCCCGCATCAGCGATGCTTGAGGGGTTGTAGTGGTGTTATCCCTGGAGTCAGTCTATCTTCTGGAGCAGGTACTGGGTTATCTCCCACTTTTCAGACAGATTCAGCCTGGGCTTGCTTCAAACCTCTCTGTTCAAAAAAGAATAAGTTGGAGCGACTCACCTTATTCCTTCATCTACATCACTCAAATCGACGGGGACAATTGCAGCTTGTATAATGGTCACACTCAACGCAATCCAATCTCCTCGAGACGGATCCCAGGAAGAGGGACATAACGGCGAGCCAGTCCTCCACCAGCGCATTCCAGAGGACGAAAGCCCTGAACACGAGCGCAATATAAGCAGCGGTGGTAACTTCTCTGGAAACGACCAAGCACCAGCACTCCCCTCTTCCCCGTCCACTCCAGCATGCCCCCCAATCGCCATAGTAGGCATGGCCGTCCGACTCCCGGGCGGCGTCAAATCCCCCTCGCAGCTCTGGGACTTCCTAATCAACAAGCGCAACGGCGTCTGCGAGGTCCCAGGAACCCGCTACAACATCGACTCCTTCTACAGCCCGAGCATGTCCCGCTGCGTGAAGACCCGCGCTGGGTACTACCTGCACGAGGACCCCGCGTATTTCGACGCGGATTTCTTCAACATCAACGCGCACGAGGCAGGCCGGATGGACCCGCAGCAGCGGCAGCTGCACGAGGTCGTCTGGGAGTGTCTTGAGAGCTCGGGGGAGACAGATTGGCGCGGGAAGAGGATAGGTTGCTACGTTGGGGTTTATGGCGAGGACTGGCTGGATCTGGCGAGTAAGGATCCGCTGCATACGGATCGGTATCATATTTTGGGGACGGGGCAGTTTGCGCTGGCGAATCGGTTGTCGTATGAGTTTGATTTGCAGGGGCCTAGGTGAGTGCATCTCATGTTCAAAAAGTGAGCGGGCTGACGAGGCAGTATGACGCTGCAAACTGGGTGTTCGGCGTCGTTGGTCGGACTTCACGAGGCGTGTCAGGCGCTGTATTCGGGAGACTGCTGCTCGGCGATTGTGGCGGGGACGAATCTGATGTTTGCGCCGACGATGACGGCGACCATGTCTGATAACACCGTCATGTCGCCGACTGGGACGTGTCGCACGTTCGACGAGGCAGCGGACGGGTATGGTCGTGGTGAAGGTGTCAATGCGCTGTACGTGAAGAGGCTGGAAGACGCAATTCGAGACAACGACCCCATCCGCGCAGTAATCCGAGCGACGTCGACAAACTGCGATGGGCATACACCGAGTATCACAACGCCTGGATCTCATTCTCAAGAAGCACTCGTTCGATGGGCTTACGAGAAAGCCGGTATCCCGGATATCACGCAAACTGGGTTTTTTGAATGCCATGGGACGGGGACAGTCGCCGGCGACACAGCGGAAGCGTCGGTCGTCGCGAAGCTTTTCGAAGGCAAGGGGATCATCATGGGAGCGGTACGTCTCTATCCCTGCCCCCCTAGACTCAATCCAGACTAACAAGCAAGGTAAAACCAAATGTCGGCCACGGCGAAGGCGCATCAGGAATCAGCAGCGTGATCAAAGGCGTTCTCGCCCTTGAACACAACACCATCCCGCCAAATGTGTTCTTCAAGACGCCGAATCCCAGGATCCCGTTTGAGGAAGGGAAGCTCCATGTCCCGGTTGAGGTCATGCCTTGGCCAGAAGACCGGCATCAGCGCGTGAGCGTCAACTGCTTTGGTGTTGGGGGCGCGAACGCCCACGCTATTCTGGACTCGGTGTCTTCGTTTTGCGGTGACAGTGTGCGGCCTATTTCCCAACAATGCGAGACTGCACGTCTTCTGGTCGTCTCTGCAAGGAGCGCCGAGGCCTTGAAGCAGCGTATACAAGCGGTGACAGACTATGCGAATAGCGACTTGTCCAAGCTCCAGGATCTCGCGCATACACTGGGTGTCAGGCGCGAGCATCTCTCGCACCGCGCGTTCATAGTCGCCAAGCCAAATGAGCCGTTGGACGAGGCCGGTTTCCAGACCGGTCGCGATAAGGCTCCTGAGGTGACGTTTGTCTTTACCGGGCAGGGTGCTCAGTGGGCAGGCATGGGGAGGGACCTGATGGAAGCTTTCCCGTCCGCACGAACAGATATCCAGAGTCTTGATAAGGCTCTGAAAAGTCTTCCAGATGGCCCGTCATGGTCAATCGAAGGTGAGTTCTTACTTTGTAAAGCAAGCGTCGCTAATGAATTCAGATGAGATATCACATTCTGCAAAGAGCAGAGTAAACGAAGCGGAACTCTCCCAGCCACTCTGCACGGCTCTCCAGATTGCCCTCGTCAACATCCTCTCCGCATGGGGAATCCCGCCTTCATCCGTGGTCGGTCATTCGAGCGGCGAGATTGCAGCTGCGTACGCGGCGGGCGCTATCACCGCAAAAGCCGCCATCATTATTGCCTACTATCGAGGAAAATTGGCGAAGCAAGTTGAAGGGAAAGGCGCCATGGCGGCTGTAGGTCTGTCCAGAGAGCAGGTCACGCCGTATCTCGGCGATGGTATAGTCATTGCGTGCGAGAATAGTCCTCAGAGTGTGACACTGTCCGGGGATAGTGCTGTAGTTGATGAAGCAGTCGATGCGATTACAAAAGATCATCCAGATATCCTCTGCAGACGACTGCGAGTATCGACAGCCTACCACTCCAGTAGGTATATCCAGCTCAATGGGAGATAAAGCTAACAGGACAGGCCACATGAGCGAGATAGGAGCGCAGTACGAGGCATGTGTCCAGGAGCACATCGAGCACAATGAAAAGGACACGATGCTGCCGCTATATTCCAGCGTCACGACCAACGCCATCACAGAGCCATCGGAGCTAGATGCCGCATACTGGCGCCGGAATCTCGAGTCGCCCGTTCTGTTCTCGCCCGCCATTCGCGAGGTCCTCAAGACATCAAAGAACCGAGCTTTCATCGAAATCGGGCCTCATTCTGCACTATCGGGGCCCCTGCAGCAGATCTTCCGTGCCGTGGAAACCAAGTCAGAGCTCTTGTACATCCCGACTTTGACCAGAAACGACCCCGACAGCCGCACGCAGCTGCTAGTCACCGCAGGACTCGTACACGCCAGCGGGATCCCAGTCAGTTTCGACGCAATCAACGGCCCCGGCAACACGATCGCAAACCTCCCCCCATACCCCTGGCAGCACAACACGCGCTACTGGCACGACAGCCGCCTAACACGCGAATGGCGCTTCAGATCCCATCTCCACCACGAGCTCCTGGGCGCACGCAGCATCGAGTCCTCCGCTCTCGAGCCCGCATGGCGGAATCTCCTCCGCCTCGAAGACGTCCCCTGGATCGCCGAGCACGCACTGCAGGGGAACGTCATCTTCCCCGCAGCCGGGTATATCAGCATGGCCGGGGAGGCAGCGCTGCAGCTAAACGCCGACGCAACGGACTACAGCATCAGGAACATGCTGATCAAGAACCCGCTGCTGATGAAAGAGTCTGCGGAATACGAGCTCATCACGACGCTGAAGCCCGTCAAGATCACAGACCTGCTTGAGTCGGAGTGGTTTGCGTTTACGATTGTCTCGTTTGATGGCGCGGTCTGGACGAAGCATTGCCATGGGCAGGTGCGCGCGGGGTCTGATCGTCGGCCTACGGGGCGGGAGATCAAGAAGCACGCTCGAGTCTTGGATGTTGAGGCTTGCTACCGTTATGTCGAGAGATTGGGTTTTGCATATGGTCCTCTGTTCCGGCGCTTCACGTCCCTCTCTGCAGATCCAAATGACCGACGAGCGTCGGCGACTCTGGTTGACTTGCCGCAACCGAAACCAAGCGATGGGTGTCGGTATCCGCTTCATCCCGCCATAATGGATCATCTACTGCAGGCCTTTCCCATGGCTATAGCGCAGGGTCTATCGCGGCGCTTTCAGATTATCGTCCCCGCCGCAATCGGGCACATCTATGTAAGGCGGCCCGATGTCCCAGAGGCGGAATTGTCGCTGGAGGCGTTGATGGCTGAGACTGGGTTTGGGACGCTGACGGGCCAGGGGGTCATGATGGTAAAAGATAGTGACGGCGATGCTATCCCAGTGTTGTCGATGATAGACGTCGCGGGATTTCCTGCGTCTGGCGATGGCGAGACGGCGTCTATCCCGCTTGGCTCGCAGATTCGGTGGGCGCCGGATATAGACTTCTTGGAGCCTCAGACGCTGCTTCCTCGATCTGAGCTGGAGGAAGACTACGCGCGGGTGATGCAGACGTATCGGGAGTTGGGTGTATTGTATATCCTCGAAACAGCGGCGAAGCTGAAGAGTGTCACCTCTGAACCAGAGCTGCCTCAGATGAAGAAGTGGAAGGAGTGGGTTTCTTCCGCTGCAGCAAGGCTCGTTCAGCAGACAGGGGCAAGGGCAGACGGATTAGATACCCAAGCACAGAAATGGGCCGGTATGGACTCTGAAGAGCGCCAGGGCATGATTAAATCTCTGCTCTCGCAGCACCAATCCCAAACAGACACCAACAGAGACGCAGACATACTCCCAGCCCCGCTAGAATGCCTCCGGTACATATACGACAACTGTGAAGATCTCTTATCTGCAGAAACCCTCCCCAACGAAGCTCGAAACCATATCAACCAGTATTGCACATTCCTGTACTCCCCGCACGAGCACGGCTGGGGCCATTTCCTCTCCCACATAGGCCACTCGAACCCAGCGATGCGCATTATTGAGATTGGAGGTGGAACTGGGAGCGTCACGGGTGCTATCTTGAAACACTTAAGGTCCCCGGAGGGTGTTCGGCTGTACGCGTCGTATACCTTCACCGATGCGTCTGGTGAGAATATCGAAGCTGCGAAGAAGGCTTTCGCTGAGGAGGATGTCGAGTTCAAGCAGCTCGATCTCACGAGAGATGTGGCAGAGCAGGGGTTGGAGAAGGGAAGCTTTGATTTGGCTGTTGCGTCTAATGTTTGTTCTGTTGTCCTGGATGCAATGGATCACCTGCTAATAAAGGAAACAGATTCCCAGAGATGAAGGCGAGGAGCTGGAGACCTCACTCAAGAACATTCGTGAGCTGCTGGCGCCGCGCGGAAGATTGCTGCTTCAAGAGTCGAGTCGAGGTATGCCCGTCAATCCTCGATTGTCTCATGTGCCGAGTAGTGCTAACATGCTCAGCGCATCCCTCTGCTGATTTTGTTATGGTAAGTCTAGTGCAGCAGTGATTGTATGATTACTCATGAGAACAGGGCCTTCTGCCAGGCTGGAGGGTGGCCAGTGGTCCCGTAGAGGGCTTTGAATCTCCTATGTCCAATGAACTCGAGCAGCAACTCGATGGACTCGGCCGGGGACTTGATCGGGGACTTGATCAAGGATTTGACCAGGGACTCGACCAGGGACTTGGTCATGGACTTGATCAGGGACTCGACCAGGGACTTGACCAGGGACTTGGTCATGGACTTGATCAGGGACTCGACCAGGGACTCGACCAGCGACTCGACCAGGGACTCGACCAGGGACTTGACCAGGGACTCGACCAGGGACTCGACCAGGGACTTGGTCATGGACTCGATCAGGGACTTGACCAGCGACTTGACCAGCGACTCGACCAGGGACTTGACCAGGGACTCGATCAGGGCTTCAAGGGCCTCGACAACGCCCTCCGCGCAGCTGGATTCTCCGGTATCTCAGCCATAAGCAAGCACAACGCAACGCTCAGCCTTATTTCTCGCATCGACCCTGAATTGCCCTCAAAGAAACCCATCGCACTATTGACAGAAACCATCGTCACTTCACCCTGGGTCGAAAGCCTGAAAACCGTCCTAGAAGAGCAAGGACACGAAGTATGCCTGTGCAATCCGCAGACTGGTCTCCCCACTCCAGGCGATGGAGAAAGCGACAATGACAAAAACAAGTCCTTGATCATCTCCCTTCTCGATCTAAACGGCCCATACCTGCACGACCTATCCAAAGACAGATTCAAAGCTCTGCAGAATCTCCTCACAGACCTCAACCATCCCATCCTATGGGTAACAAAGACATCGCAGTTCCGGTGCTCAGACCCACGGTACAGTCTGATCTTCGGGTTCGCGCGAACAATGCGGCACGAGAAGGAGGCGGATTTCAGCACATTCGAGACGGACGTTTTCGACGCCGCTGCAGCCAAGTCCGTCGCTTCCGTGGCGGAGAAGCTCCTATGGTCCCGGGCAATTAAAGACGTCGACCCCGAGTATGAGTTCGCGTTGGATCAGGGGATCATCCACATCGGACGATGCCACTGGGTCTCTCCGGCAGATCATATGAGTGAGGCCTCGAGCGACCTTCCGCGGCGACTGGATATCGAGTCCCTGGGGTCCATCGACACGCTCCGCTGGATGCCGTTCCAGGACCCGCCGTTGCAGGAAGGGGAAGTCGAGATCGATATGCAGTATATCGGGTTGAATTTCCGAGTAGACTCCCACCTCCACACCATACCCAACTCAACGTTGCATGACTAATAATTGCTTGCGTAGGACATCCTCGTATCCCTCGGCCTCTTCGGCGAGCCCAACGAGTTCGGCCTCGAAGGCAGCGGCGTCATCCGCAGGGTCGCGCCAGGTGCAGTCCGGAATCTGAAGGTAGGAGATCGAGTGGCGCTTCTAACGACAGGGACGTTCCGGACTCGGTTCGTGGTGCACTCGCGGTACTGCCTTCGGATCCCGGATCACGTCTCGCTGCAGGATGCGGCGACGATGCCGTCGGTTTATATCACCGCTGCGTTTTGTCTGGGGCATCTTGGCAGGTTGCAGAAGGGTGAGGTATGAAGATTAGTCTCTGAGGTTGAGGATTATGTTGACGATAGGGTAGTCCGTGCTCATCCACTCGGCCTGCGGGGGCGTTGGTCTTGCGGCGATTCGTGTTTCTGAGTATATCGGCGCCAAGGTACTTCCGTTCATTTTTTTTGAATAGTCAGGGCAACTAACTATTGTCAGATCTATGCAACCGTCGGCAGCGAGGAGAAGGTGCAATACCTCGTCGACCGCTTCGGTATCCCGCGCGAGCGCATCTTCAACTCAAGGAGCACAGACTTTCTTCATGACGTGATGCGCGAGACGAACGGCCGCGGCGTGGACGTCGTGCTGAATTCCCTGACCGGCGCTCTCCTGCATGCGTCCTGGGACTGTCTCGCCTCCTTCGGACGGATGATTGAGCTTGGGAAGCGCGACTTTCTGAGTGGTGGGCAGCTGAATATGGGGCCGTTCATCAGGAACAGGTCGTATATGGGCTTTGACCTGACTCAGTTTGGCAAGGAGGCATTTCATATCTATGAGACGTGCGTAGGCCTCTAAACTGCTGGACTTGGCTAACATGGCACAGGATGCACTCGCAGTTTGAGACGCTCAGCGAACAGAATGAACTCGTCCCAATCCGTCCAATAAAAGTGTATGAGGCTGCGGAGGTCGTCGATGCCTTCCGGTACATGCAGCAGGGTATTCATATGGGTAAGATTTTGGTCAAGATGCCTGATGAGCCCAGCAGTCTTTCGGTTTCGCCCGGTCAGTCGCCGTTCTCTTTCCGGCCGGACGCTTCATACCTGCTTGTCGGAGGTTTGGGCGGGCTCGGTCGTGCGGTGTCGACGTGGATGGTGGAGCGAGGAGCTCGGTGTTTGGTGTACATGTCGCGATCTGCCGGCGTCTCGGAGAAAGAACAGGCCTTTGTCCATGAGCTTGAGGAGCAAGGTTGCGAGGTGATCTGTGTCCCTGGCGACGTGACAGTCGCTGCAGACGTAGAAGGCGCCATAGCAAAGTGTCCCCGACCTCTTGCCGGCGTAGCGCAGATGGCAGGCCTCCTCCAGGTACGCGACCCATCATCCCACCAGCAGTCCCAGACTAACCAGGCAGGACGCGCTCATCGACAAAATGACATACACCGAATGGAGCACCTGCGTCGGCCCCAAAGTCCGCGGAACATGGAACCTGCACGACGCGACCGTTTCCAGCGGCGCCAACCTCGACTTCTTCCTCGTCGTCAGCTCCGTCTCCGGCATCTGCGGCAACCCAGGACAATCGAACTACGCCGCAGCCAACACCTTCCTCGACTCGTTCACGCAGTACCGACGACATCTCGGGCTGCCGGCAGCAGTGCTCTCCCTCGGCGCCATCGAAGAAGTCGGCATGATGGCCGCGAACCCAGAAGCGATGCAGCGCGCCCAAGCATCATCCGTCTGCTTCCCAAGCGAGCAGCAGCTAATCGAGGGCCTGAAGCTCGCATTATCGCAGTGCGCGACTCCTCCATCAGAATCAAAACCCCTAATGTCAAGCTCCTGCATAATCGGCCTCTCAAACACAAAGCCGCTCTCGGCCCCCTCCGTCCGCGCATACTGGGTCCGCGACGCCCGATTCGCCATGTACACGAACCTCGAATCCAAAAGCACCGAGCCAGCCGGTCAAGGCACAAGCAACGAACTCCGCCTGCTTCTGCGACGCGTCGAGACGAACCCCAGCCTGCTCGACGACCCCGAAAGTGAAGCCATCGTGCGCCGCGAGATCGGGGCGCAGGTGACGCAGCGGATGCCGCGGGCGGAGAACATGGACGAGGAGGAGATTGCGGGGATCGCGATTGACTCGCTGATGGCGATTGAGATTCGGGGGTGGGCGAGGCGGAATCTGGGGCTGGAGATTACGCTGGTGCAGATTGCGAAGGCGAAGACTGTGGGGGGGTTGACGAGGGCGGCGGTGGATCATTTGAAGGTTAAGTATGGGATGAAGGAGGGAGAGGAGGTTGGGGAGGGGGATGGGGATGGGGATGGGAGCACTTGATGGAGCGGGGTCGTCAACTGTCTCTCGTGCAGACAGTGCAGTAACTCAAAATTTTGAGACACAGCTATGTAACAAATTAGTTTTCAGATTCTCCAATAAGAAGTCTCCGTGGCGTAATCGGTTAACGCGTCCGACTGTTACTTGATAGTAATCGGGAGATTCACAGTTCGATTCTGTGCGGGGACGTCTTCTTTTTTCTTTTTATCTTTTTGGCAAGCTCATGATTTCCATCTGTCTTCAACACCGGGAGGTCTACCTAGGACAATGGTTACGCATATTGACAAGTGAACCAACTTGCCCTGCACAAATCGAGTCTTTTACGCCTCCAACCTTCGACAATGCTACCGCACATCCAGCCCGCCAGGCCATCGTCTCCCATCCCCTCCATAGCGTAGAAGCTTTCTCGCTCAAACATTCGCAGTCTCCTCATGGGCAGCAACGTGTTCAACCCGCAATGCGTCAAATGGCTTTAGGCCGGATCCTGGAGATGGGGATGGGGATCTGCAGTCACCGGTTACCGGAGTAGAGTAGTGTCGGTTGTTATCTATTCCTTTAAAATGTTGCGCTATTTTCCATACCGCTGAGAAAATTCTTTGAAGAAACTCCCTCGAGCCGGTGTTGAGAAGCTAGAAGCGTGCTGGGCGCTACTTTTCTTGTCATTCGTGGAGGGCATAGAAGAGCAGTTGCGGCTTGATGATGTTGATGTTGGTCTACCCACTCGTCAAACCGCTGAGCCTTCGGCCAAACCTGGGGTGACGAGTAGGCAGGTATCTTGAGATCAGCGACATGGTAACAAGGGCGTTGGTGTCGGATGGGAGTATGATGTCAACCGGAAGGGTGTCAGGGTTGTTGAGTCGAGTAGTAAAAATTGAGAAAAAAAAAATGAAAGTTGAGGTCCTGCCCGGGATCGAACCGGGATTACCAGATGTGACTCCAATTTATATCAGAGTCTGATGTCATGACCATTAGACCACAAGACCTGTTGATTGATTGACTGCGCTGTTAAATGCTTTATATCAAATAAATAATTTCTTCCTGCTTCCTACATACTCCGTACTCCGCAGCGGTATACCAGAGAACAACTAGCCCCGACCTTAGGATTTTCTCCAAAAACGGACTTTAGATAGCGACTGGCATGGCTATAAAGCCCCAGTACTTTCTGTTTCGTGTTGAACCAGGTACCGCGAGCCCTTGTTGATAGAACGCGAATATATGCGCACGATATATATTTTCTCCCTAGCGTGCCGCAGAGGTTTTCAAACAAGCTGTTCTCCTGTAAAGATGACTGAATTGGGCTCCATCCCATCGACAAATGTTATGTGGGCGTTCCCCTCGACGGCGTAGTTCAAATTCGAGTCCCAGCCACGAGGCCACTGTAAACAAACCCAACCTCCAACTGGAGGATGGAAAGGAAATCCATGAACGATGAAGCGTCAATACCTCAAATTCTCGACTGATCAACCTTAGGTAGGCTGTTCTCCAAATGCAGGGCTACAATTAAGAGAAGTCGATCCTTCCATGTTGTAAACAATGGCGCAATGTCCATCGCATCTGACGCTGTTCTTGATAGAGTGATCTCGCCGACCAAATGCGTGCTCAAGAACCGTGGATCGGCGTAGATCATCGCCAACACAAGCCCCGTTCGCCCATCTAATAATCTAAAAATTGTCCAAGCTCGTAACCTTATATGCCTGCTCTGGAGCTCGCTAGCGTACTCATATGGCGGATGAGATTCGCCATCGCACTGCTCGGCCGACAGCATGTCGCACATCACGCCATCCCGGCCCACTTTGATGCTATACAAGTACTTACTGTACAATCACGCAGCTGCGCACGCCCGCGGGGTAGCTATGAGCGCAGGTGCATGTGCGATTGCGTTTGCATGGGGGGAGGAGAGGGGAGGAGCTATAAGTATTCGAAGTATCCGCGGAATCGCGCTGAATTGCTCTACCACCTTCCCATAGGATAATTGAGAACCCTAGCTCGACTACTATCAACACATATACGCCATTATGTCTGCTGAACAGCAATCCCGACCGCGCAAGTCGCTCATCCTCAATGCCTTCGTTGAGATGTGTACGTCCGGCTACACCACACCTCCCCAACCCAACCCTAACCCCCTTCACCCGCAATTCTAACACAAACTCAACACCCAGGCAGCGGCCACCAATCCCCCGGCCTCTGGACGCACCCCGACGACGAATCCCACCGCTTCAACGACATCGAGCACTGGATCGAGCTAGCCCAACTCCTCGAAGGCGCAAAATTCCACGGGATCTTCATCGCCGACGTGCTGGGCGGGTACGACGTGTACAAGGGGCCTCGGAATCTTGCGCCCGCGATATCCTCTGGCGCGCAGTGGCCCGTGAATGAGCCGTTGGCTGTGGTGCCGGCTATGGCGGCGGCGACGAAGAGCATTGGGTTTGGGGTTACGGTTGCGGCGACGTATGAGCAGCCGTATCATCTTGCGAGGCGGTTGAGTACGGTTGATCATTTGACGAAGGGGCGGTATGGCTTCCCATTGCTTTCATTCAGGGCTTGATGGTGGTTGTAGTGTGCCCGTGCTGACTGCCCCATGTAACAGGATTGGGTGGAACGTGAGCACCCCCAGAGCACCTCTCCCAGAGAGCCTAGGCAGGACTGACAATGTACTAGGTCGTCACCGGGTATCTCGACTCCGCAGCACGGAACCTCCTAGGCACCGAGCAGCCGCAGGTACAATACCCTCTACACCCCTTCTCCCACCTACCTACAACCCCAAACTAACAAACCCAGCACGACGACCGCTACGCCCTCGCAGAAGAATACCTAAAAGTCACCTACAAGCTCTGGGAATCCTCCTGGCGGTCCGACGCCGTAGTCCTCGACAAACAGCGCAGAATCTACACCGACCCAAAGCGCGTCCGCGAAATCAACCACGTGGGCAAGTACTTCACCGTCCCGGGCCCACACCTCAGCCAACCGTCTCCCCAACGCACGCCCGTGATCCTCCAAGCCGGGACCTCAAAAGCAGGCAAGACGTTCGCAGCACAGCACGCAGAAGCCATCTTCGTCGCGGGGCACAGTCCCGCCGTCGTAGCGTCCAACGTCGCGGAGATCCGACGCCTCGCGGGGGAGTACGGGCGGGACGGGCGCAGCATCAAGTTCCTCGCGCTGCTTTGTCCCGTCCTCGGACGCACGGAGGCCGAAGCGCGCGAGAAATTCGAGCACTACCGCAGTCTTGGCTCGATTGAGGGCGCGCTGGCCCTGTTCGGCGGGTGGACGGGGATAGACCTGGACGTGTACGGCGACGACGAGGAGTTAAGGGCCGTCCCGAGCAACGCCATTCGCTCGGCGGTGGAGGGCTGGTCGAAGGCTACGCCTGAGGTGCCGAGGTGGACGAAGGAGACGGTTGGGCGGCATATCACGGTTGGCGGGCTGGGGGCTACGCCTGTGGGCACGGCGGCGCAGGTTGCGGATGAGATGGAGAGGTGGGTTGGGGAGGCGGATGTGGATGGGTTTAACTTGGTACGCCCCCATCCCAAGCTACCTACGCTTGTGTATTTCCTATGTGAACGGGACGTGCTGATGTGGCTGTAGGCATACGCGATCAAGCCGGGCTCCTTCCAAGACATCATCGACCTGCTGCTGCCTGAGCTGCGAAGGCGCGGGCTCTTCCACGAGGACTATGCGGTGCCGAGGGGCACGTACCGCGAGAACCTGTATGGGAGGGCTGGGCAGAGCGGGCCGCCTGCTGATCATCCGGCGGCGAAGTACCGGTGGCATGCTGGGGTGGAGGAGCATGAGATTCCGGAGTAGGGAGAAGAGTAAGCTGGCGTACGGATGGATGGTGGGTTCTGGAAGAGGCGTGAAGATATGACAGACGTAGGTATATGACGATCGGACGACGCAGTTACGATAGGGCGAATGAAAGGTCTTATATTAATATCTGCCAAGTGGAGGCGAGACGATCCATAATATAAGCTTGTCTTATGCTTAGAAATAGCGGAGACGAGGCAGTGTCAGCGTCGATCTATAAGATGACACGCGGCGACGGCGGCTGTAGACCTGGAGGCCAAAAGGCCAAAAGGGCAGATATCCAGCACTTTCCAACTGGACGATTTGTCATTTCCACCTCGTTTTTTGCGAGCTTCCATTGGCTGCAGATACTGGCTAGTCTACACGAGCTGCAGCCACGCTCAGCCTGATTGGCCTGTGCAGAACCAGGGCTGAGCCAGGCTACCCTAGTACTGTCAGTGTCACACGGGTTCTTCCTGTCTCTTCATGCACGGACGTGTCTGCCCATTCGCTGTGTCTGCTGTTTGGCCCCTCTGACTAGCCTTTCGTAGCTTGGGGCGTCTGCAGCACCAGCCCAGCCTTTATTTCCAATGGACCCTCGTATTTATTTAACGAGGAGCCGCCCTGCTATCGGCGCCGCACCGCGCATTTCTCCATATCTCGTTTTGTTTTCACTCTCTACCCACCTTTGCAGGTGATGCGGCACCATGGACCCGCTGAGCATCACCACCGGCGTCGTCGGGCTCGCAACCCTGGCCTACCAGATCATCGGGTACCTAGGCACCGTGCGAGCCGGCGGAAAAGACCGGCTGAATCTCTGCCGCGAGGTGACCTACCTCTGGATGTCGATAACCTCGCTCCTCGAGCACCTGCAGTCCGACGCGCTCAAAGACAACAACATCCCCGCCTCGCTCCGGCCCCTCTTCGACCCCGACGGCATCCTCAAAGACATCAAGCTCCAGCTCGAGGATCTAGAGCAGAAGATCCAGAGCACGAGTTCGCGGGGGAAGATCGCGCAGACGCTCGCGTGGCCGTTTACGGAGAAAGATGCCCAGAAGATGATCGAGCGCGTGCACCGGTTGAAGACGGTGCTGCAGGACGCGATCAACCAGAGCACGAATGCAATCGCGCAGGATGTATACCGCGACGGACAGAGCGTCAAGAAGGTGGTTGATGAGAAGAGGCTGAAGGAGCTGATCGACTGGATCTCGCCGCTGAATTTCATCACGAAGCAGAGCATGATTTGGAACGAGCATCACAAGGGGACGTGCAAGTGGTTTCTCGACCGCGATGACTTCCGCGAGTGGCGCGAGGGCAGCAACACGCGGATCTTCTGCCCCGGTATCCCTGGTGCGGGCAAGACGTTCCTTGCGTCGATTGTGTATAACGAGTTGGAGGGGTTACGGGTTCGCGAGGAGGGAGGGCTCAAGGGCGCTGCGGTTGTCATGCTCTACTGCAAATGGGATGACCCCCTGTCGCAGGACGTCGACAACCTTCTGGCCAGTATCATCAAGCAGTTCGTGCAGCGGTACGATGTGGGCACGAACGAGATGATGGAGCTGTTCACCACGCACGACAAGGAGGGGACGAGGCCATTGCGGGCGCAGCTGCAGTCAACCCTCGAGCTGCTCTTCCGAAAATTCACCAAGGTCTTCATCATCCTCGACGGCCTCGACGAGCTGCGGAAGGAAAAGGACCGGCTGCCGTTGCTCAAGGCGCTGGCTCCGAATGACTCGGACTTCACCGTCAACCTGATGGTGACCTCGCGGCCGCTGCCCAACATCGTCCGGCACTTCCGGCATAGCGACTCGCTGCAGAGTGGGATTAGCTGCGACGGCGGCGGTGGTACTGACCTCCCTGCCCAGTACCACTGCAATGACTGCCCCGATTACGATCTGTGTTCCAACTGCTACAATTCCGGCGTGCGATGCGGCTTCAAAGGACATACCTACGAGTACCAGATCAACACGCGGGTCATCAAGATCGCGGCCGTGGAAGAGGACTTGACGACGTACGTGCACTGGCGGACAAGCGCCTCTGATACCCTGCAGGAGTTTGTGGACGCCCGCGACGGGCTGATGGATGCGATTCTGGACACGGTCGTGAGGAGCAACGGGGGAATGTTCCTGCTGGCGAAATTCAACATGGACACGCTTGAGTCGAAGCTCAACATCAACCAGCTGATGAAGGCATTGAAGACCTTGCCGCAAGAGCTGGACGGCACCTACGAAGACGCCATGGGAAGGATAGACCCGGCACAGAAGGAGACCGTCATGCGGTTCCTGTGCTGGATTGTCTTTGCGAAGCAGCCGCTGCACGAGCACGCCCTTGAGCATGCCCTTGCTGTCCGACCAGGCAATACGGACATTGACGACGGCGAAATCATCCGTGCTCGAACCCTGGCCACCAAATGCGCCGGCTTGGTGCAACTAGACGAGTCGAACTGTCTGCGGCTCGTGCACTATTCGGCAGAGAACTACTTCATGCAGCACCGAGGTCGCTGGTTCCCTGCTGGAGACGTGATGATCACCTCGTCGTGCCTGACCTACCTCACCTTCGATGTGTTTAGATCTGGCGCCTGCTCTGGCCCGTCCGAGGCCATTGATTTCGAGAACCGCCTGGACAGGTATCCCTTCCTCCGGTATGCGTCCATCAACTGGGGCAACCACCTCCGCGTGACGACCGACGACAACCTCTTTGCTCGAGCGCTGGCCCTGGTCACAGACCCCAGCTGCCTGGCCACCATCGCCCAGGCCCTCTGGTACCTGGAAGACCAGCAGGAGTCCAACAGCTGGTCGTCGAAGAACGGGTCGGCCTTCCATCTGGCCGCACACTTCAACCTGCTTCGCCTGGTGAAAGACCTGATCGCGCATGGCTACGACCCGAATACGATCGACATCAACGGCATGACGCCGCTCGCTCTCGCCGCGCAACGAGACCTCGTGGACATCGTACGGGCCCTCGCCCTGGCTGGTGTCTCGGTAAACACCATCGACAGCAGCGGCCGGTCTCCCCTGCACTGGGGTCTGCACAACAACTCTCCCGACATCGTCCGGTTTCTGCTGCGCCGGCAGGACATCGACGTGAACATGTCCTCCCCGCGCATGTACTATTTCACACCGTTGATGGTCGCCACCAGGAACGGACTCGACGACTACGTGTCCATGCTGCTCGCCATGCCCACCATCGACGTGAACAGAACATGCAACAGGCCCAACGGCGCGACAGCTCTGATCCTTGCCGCGCTGGAAGGTGCCGTCGGGGCCGCGAAGCTCCTCCTCCAACATCCCAACATCGACATCAACCACGCAGACAGCAACGGCACATCGGCGCTAAACCACGCCGCCCAAAACGGCTACTACGCCATCGTCGAAGCCCTGCTCGACGCCGGTGCTGACACGGAAGTCATGGAGGAGGGCAGCAACGGGACGGCCATCATGCGCGCCATCGACTACGGGCGCACGTCCATCGTTCAGCTCCTGGTTGACCGCGGCGCCAACGTGCACCACAAAGACGTCTTCGACCGCGGCCTCCTGCACTCCGCCGCTGTAAACCGACGCGCAGACATCCTCCAGATCCTCCTTGCGCACGACCCAACCCTCGACGTGAACATGCAAGACGTGCACGGCAAGACGACCCTCCACGACATCGCCCGCTCAAGCGACCTCGAGACCGTCGAAGTCCTCCTCGACGCGGGCGGCGACCCAACAATCAAAGACATCCACGGCCGGACGCCAATCCTCGTCGCACACGAAAGCCACCATCTAGCCGTAATCGAGATGTTCCGGGCCGCGCGCGAGCGAATGAAAGCCGAAGGGCGCCTCCCCCGCTCACTCCCCAAACGCACACCCAGCGGGAACATCATCGACGAAGTCAAGCGCGCAGACACAGGCCTCTCCATCCACGGCACGCTCCCGCTCTGGTCGCTCGTGATGTCCAAGCAAATCACGGAGCTCAAGGAACGTCTCCCCGACGCCACACCCGACGAAATCAACCAAGTCGAGCCGGACATGGGCCAGGCCGCGCTGCACTGGGCCGTCGCGGACAACGACGCCGCAACCGCAAAGCTCCTCATCGAGCACGGCGCCGACATCAACCTGCAGAACCGATACGGCCGCACGCCCCTCTTCCTCGCGGTCATGGCTAACCACTGGGCCCCGGCCCGGCTACTCCTGGAGCACGACGCCGAGACCAACACGAAGGATATCTGGGGGTGGCCGGCGCTCTGGACGGCCGGGGCGATCGGCATCCTGCTGATTGAACAGGGGGCGGAACTCCCCGTCGCCGCCGCAGCCGCCGCAGTCGAGGGCGAGGGCGAGAGCGAGGGCGAGGCACCTGCCGGGGACAACTCCGAGAAAGCAGCCGGCAAGGTCGACCTGGAATGGTTCCTGGGTTTCGCGGCGCAGCTCGGCTTCGAGAACTCGGTCCGCCGACTGATTCAGGCGGGCGCTGATGTCTGGAGTAAGGATTCGTCTGGGAGGACGCCGTACATGATAGCGAAGGAGAACGGGCATGTCGAGCTGGCGAATTTGATTCTGCAGCTTGCGCCGACGCCGGAGCCTGTTGTGACTCCATCTCCGAAGGAGGAGGATTCGAAGATTGGGGATACCGATGTTTCTGCAGAAAGTGGACGCACGAGCGTTGAGACCGCTCCCAAGGAAGTGGAAGTGGACGTCGCGAAGGAGAAGGAGACGCCGGAGAAGAATGAGGAGACATCGAGGTCAAATGGGACCCTGCCCGAGAAGCATGTGCAAAATGGCTTTGTTGCACCCACCCCGGCCTCGGGCTCTCTTGATATCAAAGCCCAGCCAGCGTTCGCGAGTGGACGCCATCTATATACCCTCTTGTTAGTTTTGATCCTGGTTGCAGCGACGACAGTGGTGCGGATGTTTTAGCATGGGTGTCTTGGTTTATGTGATATGGTATGATATGGTAGAGCACGAGCATGAATATGTAGATGTAGCATAGCGAGTTCTTGAATTTGAAGTGGACTTCATTTGCACTCCAGTAGCAACATACCATATACTCCAGCCAATCTAGCGCATTTAGAGAAAACCCAAGCTTCGAGGTTATACTTGACGTCACTTAGCTAAGATCCTGGGACATTATACGGCAAGGCTTACTCAAAAGGTTGGATGTATATATCTTCTAAGCACCTTCGGCCGCCATGGGCTTCTTGAACCTTACCTAGGGCTCCTGACCCTGACTACAAGACCACCTAGGTGTAATCAGGGCTCCATGGCACGGTAAGGGGGTTGTGCCCAGGGCAGCTCGCGCCCTAAATCGCCTACCATATTTAATAGGGCTAGATTCGGGGATATCCGGATGCTCACAAAGGGATACTCCGCTACAATCCCGCCTGCCAATTCAGAGACAGAATCGAATATCCTTGAGTTTCTAGAATGTCCATAGAACCTGCGGAGTATATACCAAGGCCAAGTTCTAGAACTCAACCCTCTACGCCATGATGAGATCAGCGCCCCACGCCTCGAGAGCCCGCTGTCAGCCAATCATCACACATAGGGCGCTGTATGACTACATCGTGATGTGATATGACATTTGAATATATACTCAGCCTCTACCTCCCTTTCTCTATATTCCTAAATCGCTAACCGCCTTCACCAATACCATACCCATTCACACAACACCACCGCCAACATGTCCCGCATGGCAAAAGACAACACCTTCCAGGCGCCCCAGAGCGCCCAAACCCAGAACACACCGGGGTACGCCCACTTTATCTATCTCCCTCACAA
Source organism: Aspergillus mulundensis (assembly GCF_003369625.1). NCBI lineage: Eukaryota > Fungi > Ascomycota > Eurotiomycetes > Eurotiales > Aspergillaceae > Aspergillus > Aspergillus mulundensis. Next base: position 1,064,185 of record NW_020797901.1, on the reverse strand, counting down.
AACAGACCCTGCTAACTGCGCGCAGCCTCGAAAGCAAAATGCAGCCCGCCAGCGAATCAACCAAGCTCGAGACCTCCGACGGAATCGCAGAGTACAAGGGCTCCGGCAAGCTCGCCGGGAAGAAAGCCCTTATTACGGGCGGAGAGTGCGTCTACCTACACCATCTCCTTCCATTCATTCCTCTGGGACAGGAGCTAACGCGTTGAACTCGCCAGTTCCGGAATCGGGCGCTCCGTCGCAGCACTCTACGCAAAAGAAGGCGCGGACATCACAATCGTGTACCTCCCCATCGAAGAATCCGACGCCCAGGAGACAAAGAAGCTCGTCGAGGCCGAGGGGCGCCAGTGTCTCCTGATCCCGGGGGACCTGCGCGACCGGACATTCTGCAAAGACGCCGTGGACAAGCACGTCCAGAAATACGGGCCCATCAACATCCTAGTCAACAACGCCTCCCAACAATTCTCCTGCCCCGACCTGACAGAGATAAACCTCGACACAGTCGAAGACGTCTTCCGCACAAACATCATCCAGATGTTCGCAATGACCAAGTTCTCCCTCCCACACATGGGCAAAGGCGACTCCATCATCAACAACACCTCCGTCACGACGTTCCGCGGCACAGCGAGCATGGTCGATTATGCGAGCACCAAGGGCGCGATCGTAGGCTTTACGCGCTCCGCGGCGCTGCAGCTGATTCCGAAGGGGATTCGGGTTAATGCTGTGGCGCCGGGGTCAACGTATACGCCTATCCAGGTTGATACGCGGAATGAGGAGCAGATGCAGGGGTGGGCGAGTGGGAAGCCGCTCGGCCGGCCGGGGCAGCCGAGTGAGGTTGCGACGAGCTTTGTGTTCCTTGCGAGTTCGGATGCGAGTTTGTTTTGTGAGTCCCCGGGTTTAGTTCCTTGGTCACTGTATGTTGTGGGTGGAGTGGGCTAACAGCAGCAGATGGGCAAATCATGCACCCGTATCCGCTGGGTGAGTAGATGGGTCTTCTTGGGTGTGATGATGATGGGGTGGGCTGGAAATATATAATGACTGCTGTGACGTTTGCGTAAATGAAATCCGATATCCAATATTCAAATAAGGATGGGAATGACTCCAGTTCAAGCAAACCTGAACCCTAACCTACCCGACCCGACCATAGCAACTGCCAAGTCTGCATCAACAATCCCAGCCAAGGATGATGCGATGCAAATTGGAGATAAGAGCATATCTTAAGCAAACCTCTCGACCGAGTAAGGCTCATATATACATCCCATTCGCTGCTGCTGCTTTCTCGCACGCCATCCCCTCGTCCGATTGCCTGTGCTCCCACCAGAGATGTCTTCTGCGATGGAATCTCTTGCACCGTTGGAGTTGGGTATTGCGCCATATCCAAGACTCTTTTCTTACTGACTCGCTGCCATGATGCGTATCTTAGTGAGCTTGGCCGCCGTCACGATGGGTATAAAGGTGCGCCACCTTCATTTTCTCACTATGCCTCCACTCGTTGACTTGATCTTGCTGCACTACCACAGAATGACAGAGGTTGAATCGAAAGTACTGGTTGAAGATGTGGCAAAGGCGCCCAGCGAGGCGAGTGACGGGGACAGACGACGCGAGTTCCTCTCGTCGTTTACGCCTGAAGACGACAAGCGGATTATGCGCAAGGTCAACAATCGGTTCCTGTGGCTGATTGGTGTTATCTATGTTATCAAGACGGTAATACATCTCTGGTGAGATTCTCCATGGGTACTAACTTGATAGGATAGATCGACTACACAAACGCAGCCTCCGTCAAAGTCCTCCAAGTCGGCGAAGACCGCAACGTCCTGAACGAACTAAACATGAGCGCAAACGAGTACAACTGGGTGCAATCCATCTACTTCGTACGCATCCATTCCTTTCCCCTTCTGATACTCAACTCACCACATCAGATAAGCTACATCATCTTCGAAGTCCCCAGCAACCTCCTACAGAAGCGCCTAACCCCACGCCTCTGGCAAAGCCGCATCATGCTAACCTGGGGAATCGTGCTCGCCTGCCACGCAGCCGTGCAGAATAAACACGCTCTGTATGCGTTGCGCTTCATTCTCGGGATGTGCGAGGCTGGCATGTTCCCTGGTATTGCCGCGCAGCTGTGCGGGTGGTATCGCAGCGATGAGATGGGGACGCCAATTATGTGGATGTTTGGGTTCCAGAATACCTCAGGGATCATCGGGTCGCTTCTAACATACGGTATCGCATACATGAATGGGATGCGAGGCTTAAGTGCCTGGCGATGGTGCGTCCAGTCCACATGCACCTGCATCCCTGTCAATCTGCCGTGTTCGGATCACGGGCTAACAAGCCGGCGTACTGTGCAGGGTGTACCTCCTCGAAGGCATCTTCACGATCCTCTTCTCCGGCGTAATCTTCCTCGTTCTCCCCGACTGGCCAAAGTCCGCGCGGACAAAGAAATGGCTTACCGAGCGAGAGCAGGAATACGTCGAAACACGCCTATCGGAAAACGCTCCCAGGGAAAGCGACGCCAGCTTCGACAAGGGCGAGGTGATTGATGCTCTCAGGGACCAGCGGACGTATTCCTTCATGCTATCGCAGATCCTGATTAACTTCGCCGGATACGCACTGAGCTGGCAGCTGCCCACCATCACGACGAGTCTGGGCTTCGCTGGCCTCCCACGTAACCAGCTGCTCAACATCCCACCAGCCGCAGCGTCGGTTCTAGCCATCGTCTTCACGGGCTGGTTCCTGAAGAGGGCATACATCACTCGCCCGGCGTATATTATGGCCGTCATAATGGGCCCCCTGTTGCTCTTCTTCATCCTATTGGCAGTTCTTGATGACAAGGTTGGCATATACATTGCCTGCGTGTTCGGGACGATGTTTTATGCCGTCTACTTTATCCCCTTCTGGGCTTGTGCGTCTCCCTTCATCTCACTTCCTTTCTCTCCATCATCAGCACTAACGGCTTCCGGACGCACAGGGCGCAGCTCCTCCCTAAAAGGCACAACCGGGTCCGCATTCACACTGGCCTTCCAATCATGCGTCGGGCAAGTCGGCGGCGTGATCGGCCCGCAGCTCTTCCAGAGCCGCTTTGCATACAACGGGTACAAGACGCCGTTTGCGATTTGCGCGGCGGTTGTGGGGGTGGCGTGGGTGACGAATGGGTGGACGTGGTGGCTTACGCGGAACGTTGAGTATGATGTGCTGAGGGTACGGAGGCTGAGGATTCAGGAGGAGAGGGAGGGGAGGATTCATGCGGGTGAGGATGTGCGGGTTTTTGAGGAGAGGGTGTTTTATGAGGGGGTTGGGAGGAGGAAGGGGGAGGTGTAGTGATGGACGCGTGGTGCAAGGGCTGCTGGAGATAGACGTGGGATATACATCCATGGATAGATATTTCGTACCTGATCAAAGGTCTAAGAGAATACCCTAGGAAGGCCAATAGCGGAGAAAAAGCCGCGTGCGGGCGGGGGAACCGTGTCAGGCCGAGGTTGGCGTGCTTGAGGGGATCGTCCACTGGCTGTGTCTTCTTTGTTGGAGAAAATACCTAGGTATGATCCTAAAGCACATAATTCTCGGGTATCAGCACGCATTACAAAGCATTATTCATATATGGAGGCCCTGACGCTGTGCTGCTCATCCACTCTTCGGGTTGTATCCTAGGGCTGGCGGACTCCTCCTGATGCGGACTTTGAAAGTTCAGATACTCTGAAGGATTAAAATGGGGTAAAAGTCACTCGTCCCACTATCAGCAAGCATGTCGTCAACCTCTACAGAGACAGAGTCTGAGAAGGCTCTGGGTCCTGTAGTCAATGAATCCCCATCAGCCTCGCCTCCTCCACCTGAACCCAAAGAAGGCGGCCTCCACAGCTGGCTTCAAGTCTTGAGCACGCTCTTCATTCTCTTCAACATCTGGTATCCCCTCCCGCCCTCTTTACACTTTCCACCCAATTCACCTCCTATACTAACCCCATTACAACAATACAGGGGCCTAGCCTTCGCCTTCGGCTCCTTCCAAACATTCTACACCCTCAACTTCCTCCCCACAACCTCACCATCCTCCGTATCCTGGATCGRCACGCTCCAGTCCTGGCTCCTCATAATCGGCGGGCTGATTTCCGGCCCCCTCTTCGACGCCGGCTACTACATTCCCCTCATCGCAACCGGGTCATTTCTCTCTGTCTTCGGGATCATGATGCTCTCCTTGTCTACGGCGTACTATCAGATCCTACTCTCGCAGGGGATATGCACGGGACTAGGGTTTGGATTGCTGTACATCCCGGCGTTGACGATCGTTAGTCGCGGGTTCGTCAAGAAACGGGCTTTGGCGTTCGGGATCGCGACTGCGGGGGCGCCGGCGGGTGGTGTGATATACAACCTTGCTTGTATTTGAGCAGTTGCTTCCGCGGGTTGGATCTGCGTGGACGGTGCGGGTTATCGCCTCCGTCATGCTAATTCTGTTTATTACTGGTGGTTGTATGGCATGGATATCCTCCCCGCTTTCCAAGCCAACAGCCTCAAGCCCAATCCAACCGCGTAAATACCAACTCTTCGACATGACGGCATTAAGGAGCCCGTCCTTCTGGTCCTTCACGGCTGCAACCTTCACGCTCTACCTCGGCTACATGTCGCCCTTCTACTACATCCCTATCTACGCAGAGACGAAGCTCGGATTGAGCCGGTCGATGGGGCTATACATCCTCATCATCAGCCAAGCATCCTCCATAATCGGAAGAGTCGTGACAACAGCGGCAGCGCATTCCTTCGGCGCATTGATCCCCTGGGGCTGGATCCTCACCGGCGTCGCGAGCGGAATCCTCTGTATGGCCTGGATCAGCGCAACGAGTCCAGTGCGCTTTATACTCTTTGCCGCGTTCTACGGTACGCCTCTCTCTTTACCCTGGGGCACTGGCCCCCTCCCTTCAAGCGTCTTCCCGTACATTTGCCCGGACCCCGGTGCACTGGGCGCCTGGCTCGGGATGGCGCAGAGCATGACGAGTTTCGCGACGCTGATCGGGGCGCCGATTGTGGGGGTGCTGGCGGACCTGGGGTCTACTGGAAGTGAGGATCTGAGTTTCGTGAATGTCCATCTGTGGTGTGGGATTTTGATGCTTGTGGGGGCTGTGCAGGTGTGTGGGTTGTGGGGGTTGCTCTACACACGGGGGAGAAGCAGGGTGTTTTATCCAGCATTATCACGGTGGGAACCGCATTGCATGGCTACATAAGGTATGAACAGGCATCAAAAGTATAAAGGTTAAGATAAGGTGGTCAGCGATACCAAAACCACACCTCCCCACTACTCTCATACTCGCTCCCCCCATCGCCATGGTCAATATCCAGCGCCGTGGCCATGCTATACCCCTGCTCTTCCAGAATCTGCATGAGATCCAACGCCAGCAACCGGCTCTGCACAGCGCCCTTCCCGCTATTCCTTGTCCACGGATTTCCCCTGACCTTCAGCTCGAACGTCCCCGACACAAAATCCTTGTTACATTTCTCGATGCGGTCGCCGAATGAGGAAATGAGACTAGTCGCAAGCTCGGTCGGTGCATTAAGCAGATGAATCAAGTCCGAGCTGTCGAAGGATATGCAGAGCCACGAGTGTACCTGCGGCTGCTGGCGGTGGAAGATCAGACTATCGCCCTGCCCGTAGCTCTTGTAATCGCCCATCCGACTGACCCGGCCACCTGCAGACGGGACAACGACCCAGCCCTCCTTCGCGAACGCATCAAGCAGCCCCATGAGTGTTACCCGGATGGCGATTTTCTCTTTATCGCCGCCGTAGCCGAGTGGGTTGCCTTTCAGCTTGAACTCGAGGCTCTCGTCGTATTTCTGCACGGTTTGGATTCCCTTGGGCCATAGGGCTGTGAGTACTTCTGAGGCTAGGGCTGTGAGGGGTTCGGGGAATCGGATGAAGCGGAGTTTGTCGCTGTCGCAGAGGGAGAGCATGGCGAAGGAGGTCGCGTGGCCTTTTCGGATGGACCGCGGCGTACTTGAGAGGGAGGGGGTTGCTGGGGTTGAGAGCGTGGATGAAGGAGTGCGTGCTAGAGCTGGGCCTGGGCCTCGGCCTGGCGCTGTGGCTTCGGTGTAGGCGGGTGGATGGTCCTGCATGACTGCTTTGTCGTGAGGATAGGTGCGTGCCATAGTGATTTGTTGAGTTCACTCCGTGGTCTACCTATGCGGCTTTCAGATCTCGGAGTAGACTCGGATCAGTGGGGGCATGGTAACTAGCTAAGCTCTGGGTAGAACCTCGTATTTATTATTGATTTAGGTATCGAGCACTGGCCCCACGGTTATTATTCTGCCTGATCTGTTGGGCTAAGCTGAGCCACTGTCACCCCTGCTAGTATGGACTAGCTCGAGGCATCAAGCGGCCAGTCTTTGTTGTTTCGAGTGCTGCGCCACCTTTTGGTCTTAGCATCCATATGGCATCATGTCTTTTTACATCGTTCAAGTCTTCCAAAACCTAACGAGCCACACCTGACGTCGATCTTAAGGATTACCCCGCAAGGCTGAACGGGTGGGCCAGGGCCATTTCCCGGTTGCCTGGAACCCGACGTCCAAGGGCTCTACCGCAGCCCTACCTAGATTGGTCAACGTGCCACTCCCCTTCGGACGGATTATTCTTTGCAGGCATTTATTCAACTTTCTAAATCCCAGTTGCACCCCCAGTAGCATTATAGACTCTTGTTAACTTAGCGTATGCCACTAATTATGGCGGTTAGTATAGTAAAGGGTAGTAGGCCTTGCACATTACCTTACATATACGAGACCTAGCATGTATACTCGATGTGCATAGTTCCAAAGCATCCCGACACTGCCTCCACCTGGGAATGGCTCCCAGGAAGCTCGATTAAGGTTCTCAGGTTTGGTTGCGCATGGCTAGGGCTGAACCGGATGATGGTACTATGGTGTCTAGGGCAGATATTGCTCGCAGAGGCCATCTGTCTTCATATTCCAACCCCAAACGGTTCACTCTTTCCATGAGCAGCGGTCCACTCCCCGCTTCAGGTTCTGAGTTGGGCGCCTCTATTGGTAGTAGACAATCCATGTTTTCCATGGAGATCCACTACTGTATTATTACTAGGTGCTTGAAAAAGAGGAAAGTCGAAGCCTTACATAATGGATAGCACTTTCAATACTCTTCTAGGCTGCTAGGTATATTTTATATTGTTATAGTGTATAATATACAGTGTTTTCCTACCCAACTGCATGTGGCGTCCCTATGACCATCCTACTCCATCTTCCCCCCTATACCATCCCCAGCACCATCCCGGCCCATCTCCTCAATCTCCCTAACAACCCTCAAGATCTCATCCCTCGCCCCATCCCACCTCTTACGCCGCCCACCCTCAAAAAGCCTATACGTATGCGGACTAAACATCCCATGCATCAGCGTCCCGCAGAACTCGCGCTCCCACCACCAGAACCTCCATCCCTCAGCCCCGTACCCTAACTTCTCATACACCCCCGTCCCCGCCGTCTCATTCACCCACCGATACCACTCTGGCGCCTGCACCAGGTCGGTATGCACACTCCTCCGCACCGTGCCGTTGTCATTGCCGTTGGTATTGCCGTTGCCCCATCGCTCCCGCTCCAACAGCCACTCATAGTGCCGCTCGGCCTGCGCGCGCATCGTCTCACCCGATGGCAATTGCGCAGCCCCCTTCCACACCTGCGCGAGCGCCATGGTCGCCAGGTCGTAGACGTGGAACACGGGCATTTGGAATCCAACGCCGCAGATGTATGCGAGTGAGTCGGGGTACTCGAGCGAGAAGATGTTCTGGTATAAGCGCGGGAGTTGCTTTGCTGGGGAGGACGAGGACCCCTGGTCATCGGGTACGTGGCCCCGATATGGTCTGGTGAACTGGGCTTCGTAGGCGCCCAGGATGGAAAAGTCGGGTCTGTACCCGGTGCAGAAGATGATGGCGTCGAGGTCGGGGATTGTGGTGCCGTCGGCTAGGCGGACGGTGTGTGCGTCGAGGATTGTGGCTAGGTTGGCTACGGGGATGATTTTCCCTTCGTGCATTGCGGGGACGAGGGAGTCGTTGATCAGGGGCAGGCGCTGGGTGAAGGGGGGCAGGTTGTCGTTGAGCTTCCACTCTGGCAGCACGGGGCAGAGTTTGTTCTGCAGCTGGAGGACGGACCAGTTGTAGAGGCTGGGGACGTAGTCCATGTATTTCTGCATGATCTGCAGCCGCGTCCATGAGATGTCGTGGTCGACGGGCTTGTTCTTGTTCCATCGTTTGAGCTTAACAACGAGATTTTTGGGTTAGCCTTCATCCACTGCTATTACCCTGCATATTCTGGGCTGTCACTCACCAAGATGGTCCCGCCCCTGTGACTCAGATATATCTTCGCCGCGTGCCCTAGCAGACTTGTAGCTGTGTCTCCAGCGGAATTATTCAGGCCGACGACGAGTACTCGTTGTCCTGTGAATGCATCCGGACTAGGATGTTAATATGGGATTGGTCTATCAATCTAGGAACAACTTACTTCTTGAATTGCTGGGAGTGGATCACCGTTCCTCGGAACTTTTCAATCCCATCTATCTCAGGGATGACAGGGATCTGATTGATCCCTGTGGCAATGACAACTCGATCGAATTGTTTCACAACCTCTGCCGCCACGGAAGTGTTCTTACGGAGGCGTAAGTCCCAACACACATCTTCTTCGTTACGTGTGATGGCGAGGATGTCGATGTTCGTATGTACTGAGCCATATAGATTGAAATGTGCCGCATAGTCCTTGAGGTATTGGTGAACCTGACTGGCGTGCGGAAAGGCTGGTGTGTCTAAGCGGAGATGCACCAACAGGTCAGCGGTCAACCTGACCACTAGGAGTGTGTTAACTTGTCCCAAGCATACCAGCACTATATGGAAAATCCGTGAAGCAGATCTACCACCGAGCGTCAGCGACATTAACCCTTACTCCAACCGCTGAGCGCTTACCTTGTACTTTGACCCGTTTGCATATGTGCCTGGTCATTCACAATCAGTAAGGACCACCAGATCATTGTCACAACATACTCTTGAGAGCTGTTGTTTTTGTCGGCGTATCTTCATAGCTCCAGACGCCGCCAATCGAGCTGCTGCGCTCAAAGCCCGTCACGTCAAAGCCCTCTTCAGCCAGGTTCTTCATGGCCGCGAGCCCTGAGGCCCCGAGCCCGATCACAGCGACTCTTTTCTTCTCGGGCATAACCAGGGCAGCTGTTTTCTTGTGTAAGGCAAGGTGTCCGAGGCTTGGGATGCAGGGTTGCTTTTGTGCCCGCAGTCGGCCGCAGCGTCGGCGAAATGCCGCTAGCGCAGGGCCTGCGCCCGCGGTTCGAACGGCCAGCCTAGCCACGACCGAGATGGGGGCTGAGTGCTGGATGCACTTTGTGGGGGTGTGGATCCTCCTAAGCGAACAGCTGAGGTTTCAGTTTCAGAGCGGCCAAGCCCCGCGATTCCCTTGCCAGGCGGCTCTCCTCGAGTCCTTGGCTTCAGCATGTTGATCATTTGAGTCCTTTGAATGTGAAGCTGAAGCATGCGGGTGGCACACACACCCAGGTACCCAGGTCGCAGGTGACGACCATAGATACCTACACCTTCCCCGGCCACCCTCACCTGTGTAGTCCTTACCACCGCGGGCGCAAGACCTCCGGTGAATTGACCGGTGAATGGCGCAAAGTGAAGCTATTCAGAACTCCTGATCTCCAGGGCTCTTGAGTACTTGAATCTCCTTCTCCCCGGCGAGAAACATGACATCTCTGGTTCATACTCAATCCAACCGTCTACATCAAAATGACTCCTGATCATATGGCCCTCGCTGTTGCTATCACAGTGCTCAGCATCGCAACCGGAGCTGTAAGGACCCCCGACCGTGCATCTCGCCCAATGCCTATTCGTGCGCTACCACAGCACTATCCTTGCATTTTTAAGTTGATCAGCGACTTTTATGCCATCATGACTCGGAGAGAAGAAGACTTATTCACCTGAAGCACTCTTGTCCTGGAAGAGAGAAAGACTGAGAGGTATGAGCTGGAGATCGGCCACTCGATGGTACGTATTTCACCGTTTCAGTGGGATTTCGTGTTTTTTTTTGGACTTTACTAGAAAAAACTAACAGCTTCAAACAGGGCCGCTAATGTTCCTGATACTTGGGAAGGGTGGAACTATTGCTGTCTTTCTGCGACTCCAACTTATCTAATGGTTGTTGAAATTCTGCTGCTACGAACGAGCCCTTGCCGGAATGCCTTCACGTGCACCAGAGTCCAATCTGTCCGCAGGGGAACAGCGTGTCTATTGGCTCGCCTGAGAGGGCACGCTTCGAGAAGGAGCAAGAAGGGGGTGCACAGAAACATTCATTGTGATATGACCGTAATCAATCAGGGCATTTGGGCCCTAAGTCGGGACAGGCCCGGCACGAAAAGGGAAGCTAGGAGTTAAAAAATGATGTATTAGCAGTTATGAATGCATACACAATTTTTACCTTTTTAATCTCCATGAATCATTCCCAAGGTTCTAGTCCCGAGCTTCCAGTAATTATCTAGACCTGAACTGCACAAACGGCCCCTCGCGACTCGAAGTCATCCACCCCTTCAACTGATACTCCTCCTTCCCCTCCCACTCTCCATCCAACCGCAATTCGTAAAGAAACAGGGTCCTCGCTATCGCAACACTAATCTCATCCATAGCCAGCCTCCTCGCAACACACGATCGCGGCCCTACACTAAACGGACAGAACGGCACCCGACCTCCAGCTGCACTGTAGGTATCCTCTCCTCCCTCCCCGCTTAACCAGCGCCCAGGCACAAACGAATCCGGCTGCGCAAAGTACGCCGAATTTCGATGCAGCGCGTAGATCGGCGATCCGACAATCGTACCCTCGGGGAAATGGACGCCGTCGACCTCGATGCCCCCGCGCAGCACAGTGCGCGGTGCTAAGCCGGTGACCGGGGGCGAGAGACGGAGGGCCTCGTTGATGCAGGCGTGCAGGAACTTGCAGGAGCGCAGTTTCGCGCCGGGCCGGATATCGCTGTAGCTATCGAACGTGTGTAGGATCTCCGCTGTGGTCTGGGATAGTGCGCTGGGGGTGTGGAGCAGGTGGAAGAATACGCCGCTGATTGCGACGGCGGTTGTGTCGGCGCCTGCTATTACCAGCTGCAGCAGTTCAACCCAGATTTCCTTTCGAGTAGGCGCTGATTGCGTTGCGTTGCCGGGTTGGGGTGAGGATAGGTGTGCGAAGAAGTCCCTCGCAGGGCTCGTGCTGCTCGTGGTACCTGCAAATGCGGCTTTTCTAGCATCCGCTTGCTGCTTGATCCATCCTCCAAACTGTTGGATCTGGGAGGATATAGTCGACAGAAAGATATGATTAAGCTTGTATTTTGCGATTTTGGGCTGGAAGAAACACTGTTTTTGTCCTGTTAGTAAGATAACCCTATACCTAAATCCAAAACAAGTCCAGATGTACAATTGCATTACGCCGGCTTACACAGCTAATAATATTTGGAATATAGCGATGCGTTTCCTCCCGGAGCAGACCAAACGCCTTTCCATAGCATAGGTTGTTGATGATATTAAGGGTAAGGTAGTCCGACCAGGCCGCTATATTTTTTGGAGCGCCCCAGGCTGGCTGGTAGTTCTCCCCGGCTAAACCGGCGCAGAACGTATTAACATGGCGCAGGATTTGATCCTTCACGTCCCTTAACGCCGTCTTGGTAAAGAGGCGCGCGAGAACCTTGCGCTTGGAGGCGTGTTGTTGTTTATTGATGTAGTTAATTGTGCTGGGGACGTGGCTGCTTGCGCTCATGACCGAGTACGTATCTGCCTTGCGCATGTTCGCGCGCGCAGAGTATATTGTTGCCATTCCGGTGGCTGTGTTGATTGAGATGGAATTTGGACCGAACCGGACGATATTTCCTGGATTAGATAAGTTAAGTTAGATTCCCTGTTGTGGTATATTTTTTTGCGTAAATTATAGGGATGCACCATGTATTTTATGCAACTGCCGTAGTTTTAGGTGGATTATGCCTTTCCATGTGTAATATGCTGCGTACTAGTTAGTGGTTTTGGCGAGCAGTGGCCCGGGGTGCTGTCGCAGCGGATGGAGGAGGATTTAATAAAGGCATAATCCGGCTAACTATCAAGAGGGATCATTAGTAGTGGCAGAGCTTGTTTATATAGAAGTTACTTACCCAGGCTAGGAAGCCGCATAGCGCAAATAAGAGATGTAAATAAGAGAGCATTGTTTCGCATGTGGTCCAGGTGATGGCTGGAGAAAAAAGTAGACTTAAGTAGACGTATGCCAAGTCTTCAAGGATACATAATATCTTCCAGTCTTCTATTGTTTGGATTCTAAATTAGAAACTGGAGTCTGTGCCGTTGCATGTCGGACTAGCGGGCGGGACCCGACCCTAATCCACCTCAGCCTCGAGACTCAGCTGGGCTGGCATAAACCAGGGCTTGATCGGCCTTATCCGAGTTGAGATTGGCCTTTACCCGTCCGAGCGGGCGGTTGGCTTGTACAGTAGTTTAAGTACTGGATGGCGGCCTGGAATATTGAGGCCTTTGCACATTCTCCCCAAACGTCGGGTATCTTCCATTGCAATGACTCCTCCCCAAAGTATTTAGTCTAACAAAGAAGGGGCTAAAGAGGTGACAGAAGGTTGTGGCAGCCCCCGAGACTGGCCACGGGCCAGACGACTGCTTTTTGTTGTTGGCGCCTGTATTGCACCCTTTGTAGTGTAGGTAATCCCATAAGATCCCGCTACAGGGCAGTACTAATTAAGGTCTAGCATTTATGGCAACTCCATTTATGTGGCCAGTATACCAGGCGTAATGTACTAATTTGATGTTTTAACCACAGTCGCAATCTCCCCCATCTTAATCTACTGTTTAGGCCAAACCATTGGCCCTGCAATCACCACCTCCTTCTCCGAGTTCTTCGGCCGACAATGGATCATGCGCCTCTTTATCCCCCTTGCCCTCCTTTTTACCGCACTAGGCGGCGCCGCAAAGAACTTTGAGACACTCGCTGTCTGCCGCTTCCTTGCCAGTCTGGCTATATCCCCCGCGGGCACCGTCAGCGTCGGCATTGTGAATAATCTCTGGGACGTCGCGCTGTTCAAGACCGGCACAATGCTCGCCCTGACTGTCGCGCTGATGAATCTTCTCCCGGCAGCCATCGGGCCGTCGACCGGTGCTGCGCTCGTCGCGACAACAGGCGACTGGCGCTGGACCTTCTGGCTAAATGCCATCGTGCTCGGCGCAATCATGCTGCTGACCTTTCCAGTCCCGGAAACGTACCAGCCCTACCGGCTCAAGATGCACAACAAGAAGACGGGGGAAGGCACCGCCGCTACCACCACACGCACGGAGTACATCAAGACACTACGCGTTGCATTCACCCGCCCCGTCCACATGCTCTTCACCAAACCAATCGTGTTCCCCACCTTGCTTGCCTGCGCCATCCTCCAAGCAATTTTCTTTTGCTGGTATATTGCCTATCCCGTGATCTTCGCGCGCGTTTACTAGTTCTTTGAGAAGGAGCAGGGCCTGGCCTTCCTCCCGATCCTAGGTGGAAACCTCCTCGGCATCGTGGTGATAGGGATCTGCGATAAGTGCAAGTACCAGAAAGCACGGCAGGCCGCGCTGGCCACCAGCGCCAAAGTCGAGCCCGAGCTTAGACTCCATGCTGCCTGCGTGGGGGGTCTCACTATCCCGGTCTCGATATTCTGGTAGATACACCCTCCCCTGTCTGCCCGATTAGAAAGAGCGACAGGCTGATCTTAATTGACATCCAGGCTCGCGTGGACCGCAAGGCCAGCTATCCACTGCGCCGTCCCACTTCTCTCAGGCGTCCTGTTTGGCCTGGGCCACGCTACCGTCGCTGTAAGTACCATACTGCAACCCCGGTATTGGTCGTCCCTCCGCTCCCGACGCTGACTAGACTATGCACGCAGCTATCCTACAACATCTACAAGAACGACATCTACGGCGCCGAGTACGGGGCGTCCGCATTTGCGGGCGAGGTGATGCTGCGCTATTTGCTGTCGGCGGCTACGCCCTTGTTCTGGGAACAGGCGATGGAGGCCCTGGGGATCGACTGGTCTATTTCACTTTTGGGCTTTGTCTCGCTGGTGCTTGTTCCCCTGCCGTGGGTGTTTATGAGGTATGGGGCGTATTTGAGATCGAGGAGTAAGTATGTGCCAGTAGAGGGAGGGGTGCGGGATAGCTGATTATAGGGCATGATATGATTTGTACCGAATGTCACTATGGTGCTCATGAAATATTGAGATGTCACTTTGTTACTAAGAGTGCTCAAATGACGAAAATAGAATTTACTTCTTGGCTGTTATCTACTCATCATTGGCGCGCGGCTTCATGATCACTAATTGTTTCACTTACCAGACCACGCTGGGCCTGCAAAGTAGTTTCCATGTCCACATGCCACACCGGCAGCCCTTCGCATGGCATTTTCTAGTTGGGCGTGGCTTGTGCCTGTAGGCTAGGTACCATGGATGAGTGGGGACAGGTCCCCAGAATCGGAGGCTTGCCGCTAGTGTCAATGTCAATGGCGTCTTATTGGGGCGGAAATTCATCGCTAGGCGATGCTCTTGTATGGGCCTTTGCACTTAATTTGCGGCTGAAGAGTTGGTAGTTTGGTGAAGCTGAACAACAGGTGGCGCTTGTGCATTTGCATCTTGCAATCTAGAGCCATGAGGAGGGCGTTTCCCGCCCAAACTATCATAAATAGAGCAGTTTCGCCCATTGTAGGTGACCAGGATACTTCTCTCAGCTATCTACAAGCCTTCGACACAACTCGCCTCCCCTTGTCCAATTTACCTTCCTCCCAACATGTCATGGCAACAGATCAGCCCAGGGCAATACGCCCGCCCTCTTGACACCTCCGAGCACCTATACCGTTCGATCGCTGCGTCTGCCGCTCATCTCGATAAGCAGCAGTGGTTCGTGTCAAGTGCCGTGCAACTCAAAAGCCCAATCTCTACATCCGCCATCCAGCGCGCATGGACCGCACTACGCCACAAGCATCCGCACATTGCAGCAGTTGTAGATGCCTCCGGATCAACCTTTCACTATACCGTCCCCTCGCCCTCAGCACTACAAGAATGGACAAAGCAGAGCATCATCACCCACCCACAGCACGAAACCCGATCCGCCGAAACGCTGGAATCAGACCTGGACCCAACTGACGCATGGACTCTGCATTACCTCTCCCATTCAAACGAGCTGCTCTTCCGTTCACCGCACTGACGCACAGACGCAAGAGGGATGATCCTGCTCCAGCACGAGTTCCTGACGCTCCTCGCATCCGGCGAAGTAGTAGGACCCGAATCCTTCGATGGCTCCGAATGCGCGCGCCTGGCACCACCCTTCGACACCGTGACCGGAATCTCCACGCCCGAAATCACGCCCGAGATGAGCGCCGCGTCAGACGCAGTCTTCAGCGTCCTGTTCTCGGAATCGCCCCCGGCCTCGGTTAGGGAATGTTCTCCCCCCGGTCCCCCCGGAAAGCCACGCCGCGCTGCCCTCAGTCTCCCCCGCGACGTCACGGCATCCATCATCGCCGCCAGCAAAGCCCGCGGCCAAAGCGTCACGACCACCGTCCACGCGGCCCTGTTCGAAGCAATGCGCGCCCATGTCGATGTCGACGGCGGCAGACTCATGGGCTTCAACCCCTTCGACCTGCGCGACCGGCTCCCGGCGCCGTGGAACGGGGCCGATGGGTGCGCGAGCCTCTACCACACGGGCAAACCGTGTAGCGTGGATCTGGCGGAATGTGCGGACTTCAACGCGATCGCGGCGCATCTTGCGTCGTTCTACAGCGAGGACCTATCCCCGCTGTTCCCGCACATGATGGACTACCACCGCAAGATCGGCGAGTTCATGTCTGTGCCGCTGGACGCGGCGATGGCGATGCCCGGCGCGGCGCGGCCGGAGCTGAGCTCTGTGGGTGTTGTTGATAGGTTCCTGGCGAAGGGTTATAGCGGTCCTGGCGGGGACGTTGAGGTTGAGGTTGTGGATTGGTGGATCGGGGTGCAGATGTTCAACCGGCTGATGCAGATGTATCTTTGGACGTGGGACGGGCGGATGCTGCTGGGGTGTAACTATAACGAGGCGTTTTATGAGGCTGGGTTTGTGGAGGCGTTTCTGGGGGAGTGGAGGGATGTTTTGGGTAGGGAGCTGGAGGTTGTTATGTAAGGAGATACCTGGATGTTACGCTTTAATTCCTATTTGTTTCTTTTTCCCTCACCTTCAATGGAAACCTTTCTTTACGGTAGCTTTGTTTTCGCTGGAAACGCATCACCCGGAGATCGAATGCTCTTTCGAAGAATAGCTAATCCCGAAGAGCTGGATATAGAATCCAGCCAACGGATTTGCCCGCCAGTAACCTCACTGCCGGGATTACAGTGGGCGGAGGCTCAGCTGTTGTACGGAGTAGGGGTAGTCAGAGATAGGGTTGCATTCGGGCAACAAGCTCGATGGCGCATAGGTGGCCTTATGGTTAGTAGACTTTCAGCTGCCCCATAATCCTGTCTTCAGCTTTCCAGAAACAGTCTGGGGTCCGAGCCGCTCTCGGAGACACTCCGCTAGCGTACATGTTGTGAAGCATTGATTGGTCCAACCCCAAGTCAATACGGAGCCCCAAGTCACTTCAGTTAGTCCCAGTGGGTCGTTGGCACGTGAGGAGGCTGAGGGCTTGGTGTGCACTGTGAAAAACCTCTCGATGCTGACAGGGTCCATCCTTTTTGCTGCATGATACCCCTCTCTGGACCCTGGATCGAGATCTCAAATACCAATAACCGTACACTCCGCTGTGATTCAAGTCCCTATGGCGCCACCTGTGTTCCTAAAATACACCACCCAGTCGTGTCTTGCCTGCAGGGCAAAAAAGCGGAAATGTGACAAGCGCGTGCCATCGTGCTCAAGATGTCAACGGTGAGGCTTTTTCTGTCTGAGGCCTTTCTGCATGCTTATCTCATGAAGGTCCAATCATCAATGTCTTTACGGCAATCGTTCGCTTGGTCTCTACGGAAAAGTCGTGCCGATTACCGATACAAGTAGCGAGGCACTAAACGCAGGGTGTACCCCATACCACTTTCCCTGGCCAATGTTGGGTCTCGTTATTTATACTGGGCAATAGGAACCATTTTGCGTTCAGTGCCGTGTCCTCTGACCACCATCCACTGAACCCACTAAGGGCCTGTGACTCCTGCAGACATGACAAGAAACGGTGCGACAAGGTCCAGCCAAATTGCACCAGATGTACAAGGTATTTGCAGCCAATTCCATCTTCTAAGCGATTGTTGATTCTGAACGGTACCAGCCTCGGCGATATCTGCGTCTACGACGACCTCCCCGGCCTCGAGCTCCTGCGCACGCCCCATGCCTTCTCCGTTACCCTCAACACCAAGTCTCCCACCTACAGACCCCGATATCCAGTCGAATACCATGATCACTTTCCAGCCTTGTTACGCTTCTGTACGCCCCATTCCAACTAAACCAACGGCAGGAGAAGATAATTTAACCATCTTCGCTGAGTAGTCCAAGATAAAATGGGCCTACTTTCATACAAGGTCGACAGATCCACGCTCGCAACATTCATGCGCTCCTCCTGGATCAGCTCTGCGCTCAGCGACCCATGTCTATTCCACGCAACGCTCTTTTCAGCCTCCGTGCAACTCGACGCTCTGACGGGCATCGAGGAACCAAACTACGCCACCCTCTACCACCAGGTTAACACAGTGAGGCTGGTGAGACATAGGCTGGCCACCTCGAGTAACAACCTCGACGATGCCACAGTTGCATCTGTTCTCCTACTTGCTTTGCATGGTGTAAGATGCCCCGGCTGAAGTATACTGTTGAAACTAACAATACCACCACGCTGCTACAGCCCCTCCAATTCGACCGCGAGACGTCAGAGATCCACCAACACGGCCTAGTGAGAATGGTCGCATCCCGCGGCGGGCTCAACAAGCTCGGCTTCGAGGGGTATCTGGCTGAAATGATCCAGAAGTATGCGTGTCTGCTCCTTGCATTGTGAAACGCCACCTGACATTGACTTGTTAGTGCCATGGTCTTTCTCTGGATCGTATTCGACTACCCCGACCCCTTCCCCGTTCCAGAATGGGACCACGTCGCAACCTCGCCGGCCTACACCATCTCGTTGATCCTGGACGGATCAGAGAAATCTCGAAACGAAGTCGTCCGGCTCTACTTGCGCGGCCTGTTCCAAGACATCCAGCAGCTCCTCCACGAAGCTGAAGCCTGTAGCGACGAACAATATAGCACGGCCACGGCCACGGCCACGATGACCAGCAACTTCAACACCGCCAGCTCCCAGCGCCTGCGATGCCTGCTAGACCGATTCTGGTCCCATCGATCCGACCCGCTCCTCCCCCTCGACACGCAGCAGAATGAATCCGCACTCTCCGCATCCGAGCTCGCGCTATTCAAAACGTGCTCGATATCCGCAACAATAGTAGCGTACCTCCTAGACGACCGGGTGGCGTGGTCCGAGGAGCAAATGTCGTGGTATCGCCGCGCACTGGCCGAGGCCATGGGCGGCACGGAGCGCGGATCCTGGCTCGAGCATGCGCCCGAGGCAACGCTGTGGATTTCAGCGGTTGGAGCCGCGATGGCGGAGGATATCACCGGACGGAAGTTTTGGATCGTGAAGGAGAGGTGCGTTGCGTCTTCGATTCGGAGGACGCAGCCGAGTTTGCATGTCGCTTGCTGGTTCTCGTATCGGCGGTTGAAGGGGATGAGGCTTGCGAAGGCTGTGGCTTGTTCTTGATATTTCTAGTGGAATGCTATGGTAGTTGGGCTTGGAATCCGCATCGCGTTTTACCTACTATATGGTATGGTTCGTTCACGCGCAGATACTACTTGGGATGATGCTGATGGGTGGCTAGGGATATTATAACATGTGGTTCTGTTTTTATATATCATTTCATGGTAGGGCGACGACTGCGTCTTAAAGAAACGACAGACTCAGTGTTGGGCTATGAAAATAGGTACTATAGGCTCTGTGGTGACTTAGAAATCAAGACGGTGCTCGGGTGATTATATTTGGACGAAGGCTTGGTTAGGGCTCCAGTTCAGCGAGCATTAACTGCCCTAGGCGATACCACTGTTCCACGAAGCCCTAATCATACGTGGTCTTGTAACAAAGGAGACCTGATTAAGGTCCAAGAAGCCGTTGGTTGTTGTAGGTGCTTTGAAAATGTGTATATTAACCTGGTATAACGTTCGTAGGAGCTCTCTTCAAGATTTGTTAGTTGGTACTGGCGGTAAGAAAATCCAACAAGAGGTTTAAAATGTTTACTGAGAAAAAGTTGTCTTAAAGGGAGCGGCACCTAAGTGATTAGGGCTGTGTCAGGTCCGAGTCGCTAATGGTATTCATTTGTTTCACGTTTCACGCCTTTCTGATTATACCTATCAGTGCAAGCTCGATATCTACAACCCCTCGGCAATGGGTTCTTGGAAGAGGAGTGGGTAGAGATGGCACAGTATCTAGTGGGCAGACACGGGCTCATCACGGGTTGAGTCGAGATGCAAGACCGGCGACTTAGGTACCATACCATAGACTATAGCAGCGTCCCATTTGCTGTATTTGCCAACCACCTTGGCTACAGTCTCACATCCATCCATAAGATGCCACCCTGGCAGTCTTGACCTGAGCATCCCTAGCTAGGAAACAGTGTCTGCATTGCCCTCGCCCTCTTTTCTCTCTGGGGAAGCCCCTCCTTATCCATGGTAAACTGGCCACGAGCGCCGTGCGCCAGCTCAACCAGCGAGCCGACCGCATCGCAAATGCCGCGCCCAGCTCCGGGCGAGAACTTGGCAAAGAGACAGTCATTCTGGGTTGCAAACGCCTCGGCTTCGGCGTGGGACACGGCGCATTCACCTTCACCTTCCCCCTCACCCATGGCGGCGATCATTGTCTTAAGAAAGGGGAGGACCCCGTCGCAGCGGCTGCGCACTTTCTCATAGGCGGTAACCATTTCATCCCACGATTCCCTCGACGACGCGTCGTACGAGAAGACAAGGAAGACATGCTGCATGAGCTCGAGGATAGCTGTGATAGCATAAGGGCCGGTGGGCGGGGGCTGGAAGCGGACGGCGTAGACGAAACCGTCGCACAGGTAATCTGTCCCGCTGTCTTCCAGTGTCGGGTCGAATTCCCAGCCGCATCCTGTCTCTCGAGAGAATAGCTAGTGGATCGCGCGGTGAGCTCGGCCGGGTGTAGGGCTACGGGGGCTTGTTGCGCCAGTACGTACATTCCAGAGATGCCAACAGTCGGCGGCGCCTTTGGCGTTCGCGATCATGACGGTTATGCATTGTGGCTCAATACCGGGCTTGCGGGGGATTTTGGTGGGTGAGCGCTTGACGTCGCTGATGTGGATGGCGCGAGGGGGGTCAACGGGTTCGCTCTCTGCTGTCGTGGCCGGTGCTGATGGTGCGGGCTCGCTGCTGCGGCTGCCACCTGCATTACCACGGAGCTTGCGAAACATGATCTTGGCGTGAGAGAGTACCATATTGGGTAATGGGGGGATGAGGTGAGCGAGGTGAGCGAGGTGAGTGGATACGGGGTGATCGAGATGCGGTGTGACCGTGTGATAGTCAATGGTTGAAGGGCCCGGGAGTCGGACACCACGTACCCAAGAAGTAAAGCGCAGATCACGTACTTCCTTGTAGACAGGCCTGGTGAGTCACAGACGGATATTTATCCAGCAGGATCGGCCCCGCAGACCCTTGACGTCCCCCAGAGCCAGAGCGCACCGGGAGATTCCGGACGGTACGCCCTGAGAGTTGACACATAGGGCTGCAATGCTTAGCATCTCTGCTCCAATTGGATGACTCCCTGACAGATTCCTGGCGTTGTTGGCGCGATCTCGGTTAAGGGCAGCAGCTATAGCCGAGCTTCTATCACTTTATCTACCATGGCCGTGTCCCCTACAGCTATCGGCTGGTCTCTTCAGTTTATATGTCAAGATGATGCAATTCGACATCACAGACGAAGAGAACGAACGCCAACGCCGCCTCCAAGAATGGGACAGCGACGACGACCCCGGCAATCCGCGCAACTGGTCGACCCTGCGAAAGACCCTCACCACAATCGTCATCGGCCTCATCGGGTTCGCAACGACCGTCAACGCCTCCATCTACTCGTCCGGCCATGAACAAGTCAAACACGCATTCGACGTCTCGACCACCGTCTCCCTCCTCCCCCTCTCCGCATACTCCCTGGGCCTCGCATTCGGGCCCATGATCTCCAGCCCCCTATCCGAAACCTTCGGCCGCAAGTTCGTCTACCTCCTCACCCTCCCCATGGTCGACCTCTTCACCATCGGCGTCGGCGCTTCCCAGGGCATCGCCAGTCTCATCATCTGTCGCTTTATTGCTGGTCTCTTCGCCGCACCCGGTGTCTCCGTCGCAGCGGCAACGATCACAGACTACACGCACCCGGAGGCCCGAGTCATCCCGCTGGGGATATACTACGCCGTGCCCACGATCGGGAGCTCCATGGGCCCGCTGATCGGCTCGTTCGTGGTGGAACAGAAAGGCTGGCGCTGGACAGCCTGGACACCGCTCATCATGGCGGCGATCGTGCACCCGCCCGCCCTCTTCATCCGGGAATCATACAAGCCCATCCTATTGCGTAAACGTGCCGAGAAGATACTGGGTGATGGCATCCCGGTCCGACGGCAAACGGCCACAACGCTCTTTAAGGAGTTCATCACCTCCACCATCATCCGCCCGCTGCATATGCTTTTCACCGAACCCCTGGTTGGCTTCATCTGCCTATACTGCGGCTTCCAGTTCGCGCTCCTGTATACATTCGTCGTCGCGAGCCCGCGCGTTTTCGGGTCCGTCTATAATTTCTCACCCTCAGCACAAGGCCTCTCCTTCCTCGGCATGGTGGCGGGCTGTATCTGCGCGCCAGTCGTCCTCTTCACCGTCGACAGACTCGTCCAGACTCACCCCACCCTGCGCGTCCGCAACAACTCAACCGAAGGCGGCGGCTCCTCGCCCCCAGAGCTAAAGCTCTACACAGCCATGTTCGGTTCCCTCATCCTGCCCACGGGCCTCTTCCTATTCGCGTGGACCGCCAACCCAACCATCCACTGGATCGTCCCCATCATCGCGCAGGGCCTCACGTTTCTCGGCAGCATGCTCATCTACATCCCGTGCAACTTCTACATGCTCGACGTGTACGGGTCGAAGTATGGTGCGAGCGCGAGCGGTGCGTCGAGTTTGACGCGGTATATGCTCTCCACGGCGTTTCCGCTGTTCGTCCCGCAGATGTATGGCGTTCTTGGGGTGGGCTGGGCGACCAGTCTGTTGGGGTTTTTGGCGGCGGGCATGGCGCCGATTCCGTGGGTTTTCTTTTATCAGGGCCCTGGGCTGAGGGCGAGGAGTGGGTATGAGCATGGGACGTAGGCTTGCAGGGCATATGTCTGGAGCTCCTTTCGCCCTGCAATCAGAGTGCCGCCGAGGCGGCGGCTTTTGTAGTTATATTAGATTGGCTGATTAGAGAAAAGACATCTCTACTCAATTTGCAATGATTTCTTTCAGACTACCATACCACTGCCACGCACCGCCACCATGCAGATGCAATAACGGTAGTGGGTATCTACTCGGCCGAAGTGGAGGATATTGAATATTCCAGCTGGGGAAACTGTAATGAATTCGATATTCTCCAATCGCCACATGACTGCCGCACTATGGCTATAGTATGGTAGGACAAGGCTGAGTTGATCCATCGATTGGCGGGACAAGCCAGACAAACAAGGCTGCGGGCCCTCTGCAGCCAAAAATAGCCGGAGTAGAAGAGAGAACCAGCCGCACAAGGCTTGAAACTCGGACAGCAAATCCTGCCAGGCTCGCTAAGGATTGAGGGAATCAATTTCCAGCGGGAATGGGAAAAAGGCGGCTTGAAGGAAGAGCCCGGCACCTCGGGCCAATGGACGCAGAGTGCCATATGAATGCATATCGTACGTTCCCCGACCGAAGTCCGATTGGCAGCTGGCAACAAGCGGAGGCCATCCAGATTCATCGTGTCGGGCTCTTCACAGCTAGTGATAGCTTAGGCTCAGCCTCGTCGTCGCATCGAGGAGGAATGGAGTGACGCGTGCATCCATCCATGCGAACGGCTACGAGAGGGCCGCAGGAATACGGAAAAATCAGCCTATTCCGCATCCAGGCATGAATCCGAGCGATGTCAGGGTTCAAAGCACTCCGGAGTTCAGAGTACGTGTGTTTCCGGTTCTTCAGCCTTTCGCCGCAAACTCAGCCCCAGCACCGACCCTGACGGCAGGGTCTAGACAGCACGTTCCGTCCACCCTGCATACCACCGGCGAATCATACTTTGATACAACTCAAGGGAATGGTTAATTATAGGGCCGCTTACGGTAGAGCTCAAGGAAGGGAAGGCGCCAAGGGCCAGCCTTTGGCGCAAGCTTGGGTTTGCTTCGTAGCCTCGTTGATTTCCGGATTAGGGCAGCGCTCGGACACGAAATGCATTTGATTTGGGGGCGAGACACGTTTTGTAAGCTGGGGCCGATTAAAGTACAAAATTGGATGCTGACCAAAGGCTGTGCCGTGCTTAGTTTGTTCGGTAAGCAAATCAGCTAAGCAGGGTCTAGGGTTGTTGTGATAAGCTGGACATGGACCCTGAGCAGAGGGGGATGGGGATTATAAGATATCGCAGTCCCCTTTCTCACTTCAATCCGACCGTCCTATTCCAGCCAACAACCACTGCCATCTAGCTAATCGTTGATACTCTCCATTTTCTAATCCAAATTGAATCGAGATGTCCGCACCCCGCCGCAAAGCCGTCCCCCAGCCTCACGGCCGCTCGCACTCCCAGCCCGTCGCCCGCCCCGGAGGCCACCCTCACCCTCACCCTCCAGTCCCAGCGCACCTCCGACCCGGTCCATCTCAACCGCGCGCACCACCCCAGATGTCCTACCACCCCTCGCAGCAAATGCCCCGAGGCGGCCACGGCTCATCACGCCCTCACTCCCTCCCCCACGCGCACTCCGCCCCAGCACAAACGCGCCACCTCTCACACCTCCAGCAAACCCAACAGCAGCACAGTCACCAACTAAAGCAACACAGCGCCCAAATCTCCTCAACGAACAAAACCCTGCAAGCCCAATCAAAAGCCACCCAAAAACAAAACGCCGCGAACGCGAAACAATTCGCCGCGCAGCACAAAGCCCTACACGCACACTCGGCCCAGCAACAAAAAGAATTCGACAAGCGCGCCGCCGAGCAAGCAAAGCACTTCGAGAAGCAGCAGGCGGCCCTGAACGCGCAGTACGCGCGTGACCGCGCGGCCATGGGCGCCGAAATGGCCGAGATGCGGCGCGTCGAGGGCCAGCGGCAGTTTGAGTATGAGCGGGCGATGTGGTATCAGCAGCAAGAAGCTGAAGCTCGGGCGGAGGAGGAACGCAGGGATCGGAATAAGGCGCTTGCTGGTGTTGCGGCGGGGGCGGCGCTGGGTGCGGCTGCGGGTGCTGCTGCCGGGGTTGCGTGGGAGAGGGAGAGGTGGGAGGAGGAGGAGAGGATGAGACTGCAGGCTGAAGCCGAGGCTGAGGCTGAAGCTGAGCGGCAGCAGGAGGAAGAGTCGAGTGATGATGGGCGGTACCCGTCGGACGATGAAGATAATGGCAATGGGTATCAGAGCTCCGAGCATGGGAATGAGTATGATAACTCGCCCTATGCGGGGAATGGTGGGTATGAGGAGCAGCAGCCGTATAGGTCCCCTGAGTCGATGACGCCGGATCGGGGGAGGAATGATGATGATGACTGCTGCGGTGGGTGTGGTTGTGATGATTGTTGCGGTGACTGCTGTGGGGGTGGGAATGGGAATGATGATGATTGCTGTTGCTGCTGATTTTGGAGGTCTGGTTCTTTGGTGGCTTTTGATGTTTTATGATGATCTGTTATATATGGCTAGATACGAATGTCTTAATGAATAATGAGTGTTAGTGTTTTGATCATGGTACACTCTTTGCACTCCAGGGCTGAATATTCGCTTCTACGGTACGATGCACCTTGCGGCTACGAGGGCTCAATTGAAAATGACCTCTAGAATGTTGGGAAGGATGAGACCACAGTAGATGCACATACCAATGAAGATTGGACTTTGACGAGGTTTTGCATGGGAAAATGCCTAAAGCTGTCTACTAACCCCAATCCCGAGGTCTAGGGCTTCGTGGGTGGGCCCCATCATCACAACTATCCCCCGAATAACGAGCTCCGCCCAGGTTCTGCCGCCTATTCAGCACCCCAGGCAAGGCTCTAGCTCCTGTTCTCTACTCCGTCGCGCGCTGAATGTTGCGATGACAAATATCGAGCCCATTGATGTACCAAAACCACCATCTAGGGCTATTTTCAGTTCCGTCCCTGGGCGGCTGCGCCCGAAGCTGAGTGCATGCATACCAGTAAGCACCAGTTTTTATTTCTCATTTATAGCCATGGCCTGAGCTTACGATCAAGATTGGGTGCTCGCGCAGTTTAGCGCGCGAGGCTCGCTCAGCCCCAGGGGAATACGAGGTCGTGGCCAGTCACGGATGCAGGCAGCGGCTTTGCGCTGCAGCCAAGACGGCGTCACAGGGGTTGAAACACCAAAGGCGCAGCCTGAGCGTGAGTTCGTATAGCGAGCGCTAAATATACTTCCTGCTTAGATGTATTTGCTCTTGGTATTGGGGGCGGATGGCCTTGTGGATTGGGTTCTACCCCTAGTGCTGGGGTATAAATATTAGGGTTTGAAGTTGTGGTTCTGTAGTGATAGGTACCATCAACAACATCATCATCAACTTCTCTCGATCACCCTCGCGATCTCCCTAGCAATCTCCCTAGCAACACTGAGAATGCAGCTCACAAAAGCCCTCTCCGCCTCTCTCCTCGCGGCCCTCGCGGCCTCTGCCCCCGTTCCCTCCCCGCAGATCCAGGTGGATTACGCGCAGCTCCAGGCCCTCGCCAACAGCGTGCAGTCCTTTGCGCAGAGTACCTCAAGCCAATTCGGCAGCCTTTCATCGGATTTCAATGCCGTGGCAGGGAGCTTCAGCGGCAGCGCGCAGGTGCGAACATCAGCCTGTTCCCATGTCGTTGATCCACACCTAAGCTAATCCTACGCTCAGCAATCCTTATCCCAACTCTTCACCTCGCTCAGCGACTCAGTCAGCAGAATCCAGCAGACTTCAAACAGCGTCGTCGATGCACTGAACAACGCCGCGCAGACATAGTATGTTTCGTCCTGTTTCGACTGTGTCTGCCGTTGTCTACGTGTGCATACGGTATGGTAGCTAACAGTATGCTCACAGCGAGCAAGCAGAGAGCGAGAACGCCGGTGTCTGGAGCAAGTTCCAGGCCCGAGGCGACGCTCACGACCTGGGATCCGAGTATGTCTTACCCTGCCCTATGCTTCTACGTCAAGGCCTCGCCCAGCTGGCTAACAACTAACTACCCTAGGTACCTCTCCGGCGTCGACACCCCCGCCGACTCCTCGACCGATGATTCTGCCTGGACAAAGCTCCGCACACGTGGGCGCTTGGGATACAACGAGGCTCCTGTCGATGATGAATTCGCGGCTATTAAGATGGTTGCATCCGACGGCAAGGATGCCACCACATCCGCACTCGCTGAGGACATCGCGGTTGCGACGCCCAAGGGAGAAGCTTCCCTCTCCAGCGATGGATCTGATGCAGGTGCTTATACCCAGGGGGCCGGTGGAGCATCTGGCTCGGTCAGCGTTCCTGTCAGCGCGGACGCCACTCAATCTGGTGCGGAGGCCGGTGTCGGTGGAGTGAAGGGCTACAATGAACCGACGTCTCGGTCTGTTGGTGGTGGTAAGGGGAATGACTATGCAACTGATAATATCCATGCCACTGAGGCCGCTGTTGGTGGAGGGAAGGGGAATGATGTCGGAGTTTAGTGCGCCGGTCAGCGCGGAAGCTATCTACGTCTGATGCTAAGCAGGTTGGCATCTCTGTGCCGAAGGGTGGTAACGAGGTCATCTTCTGGTAACTGACGCCGGAGATATGTATTGTAGTGCAAGCTGGTGAGATGAGTAGGTCATTCCGTTACAAGCTAGGTGGACTTCAGCTTAGGGTACATGGTTTCGTTTTGTGGGTCTGCTTTGGACAATGATTGAATGTACTACATATCGTTTCTTCCCATGTTTACCCTTGCACCTGCTGCCGCTGTGTAGCCAGAATCTAAAGCTCGCTTCCCCTGTGCTCGAAAAGGACTTATGATTTTTTGCAGTACTTTAGGACTGCAATTTAAAAGTTAGTTCCCCGGGAATGACTAGGTTGGCAAATTTTGACTAAGCAAGCTCTGCCGTTTTTAATTAATTGCCCCTTTTTTAATTAATTTTATAAATAGCTACTTAAAGCTAAAGTAGTATTATATAAACCTATACCTTTTTGCTTTAAAATAGCTTTACTTTTATATATAATATTTACTTTTAAAAGCTTACTACTATAACCCCGCTATTTACACCTTTTTTTATAATATTATTATTATTAACTAACCTTTTTTATTATTATATTTTATTAATATACGCATTTTTTATACCTTTATAAGTAAGTATTTTTTATTATAAAGCCTCCTGCTACTTTACCTTTTATTATTTTAATTAATAAAAGCTACTTATACTACAGTAACTTTAAGCTTATATTAAAGTTTATTTTAGCTAGGTATATATTAAAGCTAACTACTTAATACTAAAATTATTAAAATATAGTTAAGTAAATTATATATATATTTATTATTTAATAATTATAAATACTAACCTTATTTATTTATTTTTTAGTAGCTTATAAAAGCTTAATTAAATATAACTAGTAAACCTGCTTTAGTACTTTAGTTTATATTAATAATAATAAAATATAATAATATTAAGGCTACTTTGCCTAATTTTTTAGCTATTACCTATTTAAATTTTATAATATTAATTACTACCTTATTAAATTATATAATTTTTATTTAATAAGTTGCTTTACAGGCAGCTAGCTATTTATAAGTTTTTTTTATTTTTTATTATTAAGGTATTTATAGTTTAAATATAAAATTAATAGCTTTAGCTTATAAAAAGTAAGTAACTATTTATAAAAAATATAAAGTTATTAATCATGCTAAAAAAGCTTATTTAACTACTTTTATATTATTTTAATTAATAATTTTTATAAGTATAAATAATAAAGGCATGGCTTTACTAACTAGGATTTCTTTACTAGTTTTTTTATTAATAACTTTTTTTTTAATTACTTTAATACTAGGACCCTTTACTTTAATATTAATTTTTTTTTATTTTTAGCACCTGCGTAAATAACTTTTTTTTTAATTAGTTTAATACTAGGTTTTTTTTTATTTTTAATACTTATATAAACGCCCTTGTTTTAGCACAAGTTTATTTAATTTAAAGTATTTATTATAAATACTTTAAGTATATTTAGTATACCATGTAATACCTTACCTAAACCTAAATATAAACTTAAATTTAAAATTAAACCTGCTATTATAATAAACCTTATTATTAATATTTAGGATCCCAAGCTACTAGCTAGGCCAGCTTTTTTTATATTTAATAATAAATATTTTATAAGTTTTTAAACCGCCCTTGCTAATAAATATATAAAGTAATATAGTAATTATAATAAGTATTAATTTAAAATATACTTAATAAAAGGTATTTGCAAGTATTATAAAATAAAAAATTAAAATAAAAATATATAATTATTTAATAATATTAATTATTTTAATTTAGGCTTAATACCTATATTATAACCCCTACTTCCTAATTTAATATAAATTAAAAAAATATTAATAGTAAAGGTATATATACATGTATAAGTAATATAGGTATATGGCTAGTAGTATAAATATTATAGCTATATTATTTATTTTTTTTAAAATATTAACCGCGTGTATAATACCCTTTTTTTATTATTATATAAAGTAAATATTATTTTTTTTTATTTATTTAATATAAAAAATAACCCTTATTTTTATTACTAGTATAAGCGCGATTTCCGTGTTTATTAAAAGTATATTTAAATATAGCTTTTTTATTTATATACCCACTATTCCTGGTATTAAAATATTTAAATTAATACTAAAGCTTTAGTTATATTACCTATAAATATATATATTACTAATAATATAATAATACAGGACCTTAATACTAATAAATTTAATTTTAAAAATTTAAATAAAAATAAAAAGCTTTTACTAAAAGTTACTATAGTACCTAATCTTATAGTAAAGAATATAAAATTAATAAAAATTTAATAATAAGTAAATACTTAATTTTTTAGTTTAATTACTTATAGTTTTAGCCCTAGTATTTTATATTTTAATATACCTTTATTTTAAAGCACTTTATTATTAAAATTTAATTATAGTACTGCTTTTTTAGCCTGCACTTTTTTTATTTTATTTTTTTAAGGTAAAGCTAAATTTACCTTGTTTAAAAATAGGCAAGTAGCTTATAATAATTATATTAAGTATTTAATAAAGTACTATAATAAGTGCTTTACAAAATATCCCTATTTTTAATTTATAATATTTAATATAATTATAAAAAAATAAGTAAATACTTAAGCGGGTTTTTATATTTATTAAAAGGCTGGTACGCATGTAAATATTACTATTAAAAATATTTAAGCTACTTTTTAAAATAATAATCCTAATTTTACTATCTTATTAAACTTAATTACCTAATTTTTTAATAATTTAAAAGGTACTTATTTATTTTAAATAGGAAAGCACAGGTAAATTAAGTTTTTTATATTAAATTTAGGTATATTATATTTATTTATAATATTATTTATTACAAATTTTTACTAGTATAATTTAATACAGTACCTTTCTTACTTTAAAAAGTAGTATTAAAAATTATTAGCTAAATAAATTAAGATTACACGTGATAATTTATATAAAAACCTTTATATTATTTTTTACTATTTTTAGTTGTGTTTTAAAATATTTAAAAAAATTATTTTAAAACTTAAGTTTAAAATTAATAATAAATAATTTTATTTTAAATAACAAGGTTATAAATTAATATATTTACATAAATTATACTAGGTTAATCTAACTCTTGCTATTAATATTTTTTTTTTAAAATAAAATATATTTTTTTAAAGCATAAAATATATTTATAAAGTTTTAGGGTATTTATATATTTATACTTAATTTAAAGCCTAGGCGGGAGTTTAACCTAGTAAATAAGTATTTTATAATATTTTTATTTTTAAAAAATTAGTATAATATAGTTACTTATTTATTAATAATTTTAAATTATATATAAAAACACTAGTGCTTTAAAGCGTACTACCTTAAAAGATAAAAAAGATTTAAAAAGGTTTATTACTATTTTTATTATTTTATATTACATGCTAAAAATACATCTTTAGCTAAGCCTTTTTAAATATTTTATTATTAATTATATTTTAAATATAATAATTTATATTTAAATTACTATAACTAGTTAATATTTATAAGTTAGTTAATAAATATAAATATAGCACCCTACACAAGCACTTGTGTAGTAATAAATTATATTATTAAATATATTATAAAAGTAAAAATAAAGACCATGTTATATAAGAATATAATAATAAAGTTAATTTTATATTTAAACCTAAATAATCCCCTTTTTTTTACTATAATAAAATTAATAAATAAGTTAATTTTTAAGCAGGATTAGTTAGTGTAAAAAATTTATTATTTTTTACTTTATTTACTTTTAATACAGGGGTTATAAATAGTTACTTATATTAATTATTATTTAAAGGAATAATAAAAATAGTTATTTATTATTAATTAGGCTAATAATAATAATTTAAAGGCTAATAATACTCTTAAAAAAGGCCTTTTTTTTACTAAATATAAATAGTATTTAAATAAGTATAAAAACATTACTTTTTTAAATTTTTTTTTAAATTATAAGTACAGGAGTATAGCTAAAATATATTTTTAATATTAAAAAAAGGCGCGTGTTTTAAATTACTTTTTAAAGTATTTTATTAATTAAATTAAAAATTTAGCATGTGTAAAGCTAATGCTTTACCACTAGTTTTAAAATATTAATAGTTTAAAAATTATTAAAGGTGTTAAGTATTTAACTTTTTATAATATATATATTATTTGCCAGGAAACACATAATTATTTAAATAATTTTTATTATATTTTTACTACTTTAGCTTTAAATAAAAATAATAATAATAATTTTAAGTAAATAAATAAAAAAAAGTAAAAAGTATGGGTTAAGCTTATTATATAACTTTTAAAAAATAATTTTACATGCCTTAAAAATCTTAATTTACTTAAAAATTATAATATTAATTACTTTTATAACTAAAATACCTATATTAATAAGTATCCTAAAATTATAATAAAACGCGAATAATAGGATAATATTAAAATAATATTTTTAATTATTATATTATTATATTTTAAAATATTAATTAAGAAATTAAAGGTTAAGCAGCGGCACCTATATAACTTTATAATTAAGTATTATTAATTTATTTTTACTAGTAACTTTCCGCGCTTTATTTAAGTTAACTTAAATAATTAGGTAAAAACTAGTAAAACACATACTATTAAATTAATATTTATATATTTATAAAATATAGTTATAGCTACTAACTAAAAAATATTAATTATTTATACTACTTTAACTAAAGTTGCTATAAATACTATATTAAGGTATATTTTATATATACTTTTTTATTTTTTAGTTAGTATTTAGTAAAAATATTAAGTATTAAATTTATAAAACTTGCGCGCGCTTTAAAGTCTTTTTTTTAATATATATTATTTTATTATTAATAAAAAGTTTATACTTGGGTTACCATGCATGTAGTAAATTAATTAGCGCTATTATAAAGTATTTCCTACTATTAATAATAACTTTAAAAAAATTAGTCTTATTTTTATAAAAATTTTTTATTAATTACTACTTATTATACAGCGGTTATTATTTTATAATTAGCTATTAAAAAATATTAATAAGGTTCACGCACGCTATTTATATTATTTATTTAATATTATTATTAAGCTTAATATTATTTAATAATAAAATAAAAGTAATTTACATGCAAAAGCCTTTAAAATTACTTTATAAAATTTTTATTATAATAAGGTAATAAGGAATAATTAAAAACTTTTTTTATTATATATATAATTAATTTATAGCGGTAAGAATAGTTTTAAAAATATATTATATATATATTATAAAAAAACTTAGGTTTTTACCTAAAATTATAACATGTTATAGGATTTAAACTATATAATTTTAATTATTAATATTATATATAAGAGTAAAAATACAAAAACTATATTAATTAAAAATATAAGTAATCTATATTTTACTTTATATTTTTATATAGGCGCCCGTGTTATATTAGTAAAAAATTATTAAATTAAAGGTAGCCTAATAAATAAATCTTTAGGTATTATTATTAATATTAATTAGTTACCTAACTTTAATTTATGTATAAATCTCCCGGGTATTATTTATATTAAGTTTAATAAATATATTAAGCTAGGTATTATTATTAATAATAAGGATTATATTATACTTATTTATTTTTTAAAGTAAAAGTTTACTAGGGTAAATATAACCTATTATTATACCTAGTTTTTTTAACTTTTATATATATTATTACTATTTACAAGGTATAAGGGATAATTATTAATAAAATAATTTTAAATATATTAAAAAAGGACTTTTTACTAAGTTTAATATATATAATAATTTTTTATATTAAAATACTAGGTAAAATCTTATTTAAAAAGTTTTTTAACTATAATTAATTTAAGCCTTAAAAGTTAAAGGCTAGTAATATAACTTTAATATATTTAATAAATATTAAGTGCAGGGCTACTTAGCATGTATATATATTTTATTTACTAAAATATTTAGCTAACTAATTTAATTATAATATTTTTTAGCTTTTAAGCTTAAGCCTTTTATAATTAAATTACCTAAACCTTAATATAAAATTAGTTTACTTATTTACTTATTTTTTTTTACTTTTAATTATTTTTTTTATATTATAGCTAGTTATTTTTACCTAGTTTTTATTAATTAAATAGCTTACTTAAATATTTATAAATTAAATAAGGCTATAAATAAGTATAAAAAACCTAATATTATAAAGTTATATTATATTTTTAATTTATAAATTTTTTAAATATTAAAATAATATTTTTTAATTTTTTTATAATTTTAAGTACAGGGCTATTTTAAATATATTTTAAATAATAACTTTTTATTAGCTTAAAGTTACTAATTTAAATAAGTAAGAATTAACACTTTTTTACTAAGCTAAGTATATTAAATTTTTATATATAAAATTAAAATTTAAAAATTTAATACTTTTTAAAGGTTTTTACTACCATACTAGCCTAATTAAAAAATAATAAATTAACTTTTTAACTTTACCTAATTTAACTAACCTATAAAAAAAAACTTATATAATTATAACCAGGTTTAAACCCAGGACCTTCTAGTTTTTAAAAATTTTTAAAAAGTAATTTTTAGCCTAGTTTTAGCTTGTTTAAGCCTGGAAAAAAAATAAGTGCTTTTTTAATAAAAATAAGTACTTAGTACTTTTTAAAGGCTTTAAGTATTTATATAAGGCTTTTTAAAGCCTAAAATAAGTTAAAATTACTTTTTAAAGGCTAAATTAGGTTATTATAATACTAGCACGTGATTATTAAGCTAAAGGGCTATATAAGTTACTATTTACCTAATAAAATAACCTTTATTTTTTAAGGGGTTAAACTAAAGTACTGCAACCACTTAGCACGCGGGCTACAGGGTATTTTACACTGTCGGCAGGCGAAATACAAGAGGCTAAATCAGCACTACGGAAGGAGAATGAAAACAAGGTGAAATACCATATCCAAAGTCAGCTGGGGCCCCTTACTAGATCGACCACGGATAACAGCCCGTGCAGCTGAGTTGGATAGCCCGATTCCCCACGCTGAAGCAATCAATTCCAAATAGCGCCTCGGACCCTGGATCGGGGTCCATTCTGTTCCCCGACGGGGCTGAAGCTAAGCTTGCATAAGCTCGCTTTGCTCTTTGTCATTGCTGACCGAGAATTCAGAGCAGAGTTTCGATTGGCCCTCGCTTATTTTGATGTTTGCCTCATCCTCAGCCGCACTCGACCATCACGCCCTGGACCCTTGGCGTGTTTGCGGAGATAGGGCTATACAGCCACTTGTAGCTAAGGATAGGCAAGGTGCAGGCATGGAATGGAATGAATATAGCAGAATTTGAAGGGTCCTTGGTGTACAGCGCAATTTGGGGGCGAAGTTGATAGCCTCGCGGTCTCCCAGGGTACCTTAAAAATATGACCACCTGCTCCCTCGAAGGTACCCATCAACAACCTTCCTCCTTCTCTCAACTCAAGCAAAGCAACGGTCATCGAACACAATGCATCTCACCAAGGCCCTTTCCGTCGCCTTCCTCGCGACCCTCGCAGTCTCTGCGCCTGTTCAGGTCCGGACCCTGGACGGACAGGTCGAGGTCCGCAGCGCCCAGACTCCCAAGGCAGGCGAATCTGTCTATGATTTCGAGGGCTCAGTGTGCGTTATCCCCGCTTCCTGTTCCATTATTTAGTGGCGATCCACGTACAGCCAGCTAACAAATGGCAGCGTGGAAACTACTTCTGGTCCCAATGGCTCGCGTGACTGGCTCCTTAGGAAAAATGTCGAGGCTCGGGATGCTCAGAGTTTCGCGAAAGGCAGCTATGCGTATCGCAAAAAAGCTGGCGCTGGACTGGACGGCCGCTCTGCGCAGAACTCCAGTACGGGCCCGGGGAATACCGAGCCGATCGGGAATGAAGACTCGAATTCGAACGGTAACGGCGGTGGTTCCTCGGAGCCTATTGGGCATGGGAAATGAGATGTTGGGGACGGAGGTGCACTCGGCGCTGTAACGAGGAGGAGGGTACCATGCTTTCTCCACGAGTGTATCCCATAATTGGAAGTCGACAATTCAGATGGGACAATAGGCGCTGCAGCGACAGACTTTGTATCTGAGTTGTTATATTTGTATGCCACGGGGTAGTAGAGAGATGTTTACATGACTTGCTTGAACCCACTGCTCACCCCATCGTTGAAATATATATATTGCCTTCCGTGATTTTGGCAAGGCCTTGAGATCACTTGGGTGCATACCCAAGGACCACTGTCTGAAGAACGTAGATACGGTGATTTCAAGGATGGCAAGCACTGTAAGCTCACTCGGACAGTGTGAAATATTCAGCAACCGTACGACCAGCCTTGACTAAAACTTGGAATCAGGGACAGACCCGGGCGTCATACGAGGGGGTGGAGCTCGGGGAAATCTCCAGACTCGGCCTGGACTCTGGGGATCCCCGCTTCGGCTTTGGCTTGTCATTGCAATGCCCTGATTGGCTGCTGCCCCTCAATCCGGGCCAAGTTGGCGGCGGTTTGCTGGGTTGAAGCCGACTCGGGCGGATGCAGCAGAAACAGTGCCTCCAACAACATACTCTCAACGAGTACACATAATAAATCAGATACGTTTTCAGAAGGTCTACCCACTCGGTATGCATTGCCCCGACACCTCCACAACCCCGCCTTCCCCCCAGACTCCCCGGCTCGGAGGTTGGCCGAAGCTGGCACCTCCACAAGACGTGGAGGTCAGACGACCCGCCTGGAGCTAAAGCAAGTCTCGCTTAAAAGCTTGCAGTCCCCCTCAATCCCTTGCAAAACATTCTGTCGTCCACAATTACCCAGAGCAGCATGGCCGAAGTCGACGAAAAGGCCGAGGCCGTCACGGTCGCCAGCCACCACACCACGCAAAAAGCCCACTTCGAGCACGACGAGCTGTACCACGCCTACGCGGCCAAGAGCGAAGAATGGCATAGAGACATGACGCGCCGACTCATGCGCAAGGTCGATTTACATCTCTTGCCGCTGCTGGTCATTATGTACCTGCTGAACTTTCTGGACCGGAAGTATGCGCCCCCCTAACCCTCTACCCCTAGGGTATCATACCTTAATATACCCCAACTAACCGCTATGCGTGCAGCAACCTCTCCCAAGCCCGCCTCGGCACCCTCGAATCCGACCTCCGCATGTCCGGCACCGACTTCAACCTCGCCACCAGCATCCTCTTCGTCGGGTACCTGCTCATGCAGCTGCCGTCGAACCTGCTGCTCACGCGCGTGCGGCCGAGCCTGTTCCTGGGGATAGCAATGGGCATCTGGGGCGTTATCTCGGCGTGTCAGGCGGCGGCGCATTCGTTTGCGGGGCTCGTTGTTGCGAGGTTCTTTCTCGGCTTCGTCGAGGCGCCGTTTTTTCCGGGCGCTGTTATGTTGATGTATGTCCTACCTCGCATTGGAGGTATAGGGTATAGAGGGTTGTGGGCGTGCTAATGTGGTAATGTGTGTGTAGGTCGAGTTGGTATACGCGGCAAGAACTGAGCTACCGCATCGCGTGGTTCTACGCGGGCTCGAGTCTAGCGAATGCATTTGGAGGCCTTATTGGTGCTGGTGTGCTCGGGAATCTGCACATGGCGCATGGGATCTCCGGGTGGAGGTGGCTGTTCATCATTGAAGGCAGTATCACGGTCGCGCTGTCGATGTTGATACCGTGCGTCTCCCTCTACCCTCCAGTCCAGTCCAGTCCAGTCCAGTCCAGTCCAGTCCTCCAGCTCCCGTCCACTGACATGTAATATGTGCAGATTCCTCCTCCCCAACTACCCCGCCACAACGCCCTGGCTCTCCGACTCGGAAAAAGCCTACGCGCAATGGCGGCTGATCAACGACGCCGGCGAAGCAGACGACACCGCCGCCTCAAGCATAAAGGAAGCCCTGATCGCCGTCTTCACCGACAAGCGCATCTACCTCTTCATCCTCCTGCAGCACGCCTCCCTCCTCTCCCAGACATTCCAGTACTTCTTCCCCAGTATTGTGCAGACGCTCAACTACGGGAACATCGAGACGCTGCTTATCACGGCGCCGGTCTGGATCGCGACGTTCCTTGTTTCGCTCGTTGTGACCTGGTCGTCCGGCAAGACGGATGACCGGAGTATGCATATCATCTGTCTGATGCTAGTCAGTATAGCTGGGTGTATTATCTGCACGGCAAGCACGAACATCGGCGCGCGGTTCCTGGGCATGTTCCTTATGCCCATGGGCGCTGTGTCTGCGTATCAGATCATCATCTCGTGGGTCGCGAACTCGTTTCCCAGACCGCTTGTCAAGAGGTCTGCTGCTATTGCGACGGCGAATATGCTGGGCAATACGGCGAGTATCTATGGGAGTTACATGTGGCCCAGCTCGTCAGGGCCAAGATATATTCCTGGCGGAAGTGCGACCGCGGCTGTGGCGCTGCTTGTTGCCGTCATGGCGTTTGTGATTCGGGCTGTGCATGTGAGGATAAATAGGGGGTTGGAGAGGAAGGAAAATGAGAGCCTCGATGATGCGAATTTGGATGCCCCGAGGGGGTTCCGGTATATCCTTTAGTTCCCAGGGGTCTTGTTGCCTGGTGTGGATCTGGACACGAGGATCGTGGTGATGTTCATCAGCTTCGGCTTTTCTGTATCAAGAGCTTGATAATGACGTTATGATGAAATGGTATAGTCAAGGCTTGATTCGAGGGTATTCCCTGTGGTCCTGTAGTAACGCAGTCACTGGCTATAGTATCTAGGTAATGATGCTCTCTTTTTGTGCTCATTCGTCAGACTATGGCCGTCTCCAGCACAGGACTACTATGGGACGGCACGGGACAGCACTCTGGTTGACCATCCTGCGTCGCCCCAAAGCTGATCATACTATCCATAGTCTCTTTAAAGCGCAGCAACAAAGCAATATGGGTGGCGCTTCTTCCGGCCGAATTGATGCATCGCGGTGATTCCTCGGACGTTTGCGCTGCGAAGGTGCTTCTGTTTCTCTGTGGAGATAGTGTCTTCGTAGCCTATGAAATCTCCATCTGCAGTGCAATCTACCAGGACTTCGAACTCACTAGAGCTTGACACAGGGTTCATGCTTGTTGACTGCTGCATGAATGATTTGATGTGAATGATTCGGCCGGTAATCCCATAGCTTCGGTTGCCGGCGCTGAGAGAGGGCTAGATTCCCTTGGTAACTATGTTGAGGCGGGCAACGAAGCAATTGGACCGAATGAAGCCTTGGCTGCGCTAAGCCTTACCTACCGTATGGTTTCAAATGGAAATCTTTGCCGACAGGGAGCTCTACTAGGATTCGATCTTTGGAAGAGTCTTGATCCCTGTGTCACAGGGCTGAGGCGGCCCTCGCTTACACCCCGCGGCGGGGAAAACGTGGTCTTGCCGCATGGAAATGTTCAAACTCGGTTATACAACAGCTATTTCCGAGGAGAGCCATCAGGGCAGGCTGGTGCACATACGTTGGTTTATCTAAGCATCCTCATAGTGCGAATGCCCCTATGGGCTATGAGCTCTCCCCGCTCTGAAATTCTGTTGCCGCGGTGAACTGTGTCAAAATACTGGTTGGACGAAAAGACCATGAGATTGGATGGATTGATTGGGGACTAGGATTATCTCTGTCAGGGATTGACCATTAATACCCGGCTATTCAACGGCCGTAGCACCTACTATGGTAGTAATCTTATGTTGACTCTAGGCAATGGCGGGGTGTCAACCGGAGGCACCTTGCACCTTCAGAGGTGCTCTAGGCGCAACCGAAGATTACAAGCTTTATGACTCTCCGCTACCAGCCTACGTCAGTCGAACTTCACTTTGCTTCGGAGGCCGGGAATTGGGGGCCTGACGCTAGCCGGCATTTGCTTTGCTTCGGAGGCCGGGAGCTCCAGTGGCCCCGAGAGTCTGGGTAACTTGGTTTCTAGAAGATTATAGCACGATCTGATAAACTCAGTGATTCATCAGTGCGGGGTTCAGGCCCCCTGCAGGACTGTACTGCGGAACCTGGACATGACATTCACTAAAATGCTTGTATCCGTCTAGCTTTCACAAGAGTAGAGGCGACTACATAGAGTTAACCGCGGCGGAGATCTGTGTCTAGTTCTAGGTCATGGTTACAATCTGTAGAGAAGAGTACTTAATCGCTGTAGTGCATATCCGTAAGGCGCATGTTGGTGATGTTCTAGATACAGGAGAACAATAGGGACCGGGATCCGAAGTCATGATATCATTTCTGATGTTGATCTATTGTCTGTTTTGCGGGGTAAGACATCAGCTAGACACATCCTAGGGTCAGATAAATGGGCCAAGGACTCATTCTAGAGTTTTGATAGAAGACGAGGATCTGCAAGATGGCGGACCAAGTAGCACGAATATAGGTCTGGTCAAGTGGTTGGCCTATCACAGCATGGCACTGTTGTGTATCATGAGCATGGGCAAGAAGTATGCTAACTATTTTCGCTTGTATATTCTTTTTGAACAAGATGTACGGTATGGTGGGCAATTCTTGGACAAAGCAAAAAGCTAAATATTAGATAGCTAGGGAACATTGGTTGAAAGTTTGATGTTTTAATCAGTTAAGAATTATCTACATCAGAGAAGTAACAACAATAGAACTGAACAAGCGAATCCCAAGGAGTTGAGACCTTAGACCTTGCCCGCGGAGATCTTAAGACTTGAGACTGGCCAGGCCCATTACACATTATTGTGCTTGCATATCGGTGAGACAATTGTGATGTTATTGTCAAACTGCATGGATAACCGGCATTGAACGACAGAAAAGTTCGTCTCATATTGTCGAGCACCGACATTGTAAGCTAACCATGTGGATAGCAAGGGCGTTGGAAAAGACATAAAAGGCCGATGCTCTCTGCCAACATCCGAAAACTTTCCAAGTCCTTTCTAACACTGAGAACAACTCTTCCATACGACTGTCCAAATATCTGTTCCGCGACTTCCAGTTCCTCCCAAGCGAGATGAAGTTCCTCATCCTTGCCACCCTCCTTCTCGTTCCTCTCACCTCTGCCGCCGACATCTGCGGATATACTAATCGAGGATGCTCAGGATCCAGCAGATGCTGCAGAAACATCCAAGAGAACAGATGCTGCAACTTCGGGTCTGCTCGACGCACGATCCTCTACACGCTGCCCAATAATAGGTACTGTAGTCATCTCACTTCCCCTGAGATCCCTGGCCTTCAGTGTTCATGTGTAAGATGAGCTTACTGTGTCATTTCCTTGTCTGCATCTAGTCGCGGCAGATCGTGGACGACGGCCGATTGCCGGGGTGGAACATCTCTTACATTCCAAAACCGCGTAGCTGGCACCGTTTGCCACACTCCGGCCAATAACGCAGGTCGCTCTGGCGAGTGGCTTGTTGGCCTTCGCTCTCGGGACGTGGATGATGATGATGCGAAACGAGACCTTGAGGATTGTGTAGAGGCCGTCGATGTGGATGATGAAGAGGAAGTTTGATTTGATTTCCTGTCAATCAGTGCTGATGATGTTTTTGAAACTGCAACTTGATGGAATTCAGACTGCCATGTGTGGACTTGAACTGCGGTTGGGAGGAACTCGGGATGTGCTCACCTGATTGTGCGTTATATCTGCTGGTTTAAAAAGTCATGATGCTGCAATGTCACGTTCAGCTGCCAGTGGTTTCAAGTTATGATGCTTGAATGTCACGTTTCCCCGAAGTATGTAGTTGAGAGCATCAGACAAATTGCGAAGAACCGAGGATGAATTTATCATGGATACCTCTTACGTCTCACAATGGCCCCTAGGAAGACGTAGTGCAGCAAGACCTGACCAAAGCTGTTATTGCGGAGCCTGTTAAAGAGCCTCCACATTACTCAAAGATTGACTACAACCGGGCACAGGTTTTATGAGAATATACCAGTTCTTCACTGAATGCTGTATTGGATTGCGCTTGCCTATAGTCAATATATATAATCGTGCCGTGTCCGCGTTGCTATTCAAAGCATAGAGTGCCACATCTCTACAAAACTGCTATTTTAAATAGGTTCTATAAACTTAAGCGCATTCCTTTGACATCCCCTTCAACATCAGGCTTGACAGCATGAATAGAGACATTGGTCATAACGTGGTCCATCTCTCTACACTGGTCAGTAAGCTAATCTTCAAAGTCTGTTCTGACACTCGCTTGTTTCCGGGCGATTTCGCAGAAGCCCAATAGAATATGGCTGAAGTATAAGTAGAGTGGATATATCATGGCTCCTTAAGACAGCACCTCGGCAACAAAACCAGGAAACTTGAAAAGGATATTGAATTGCAAAAGCAGGCAGCACCAGGCTTACCCCACATTGTCAATGAAGCATGATCAAGTAAAATACTCTACAAATGTATGTACAAAATCATCCCAATTGTAACCGCAACCCGACCTGCCTCATCCGGCTAAGAAAAGATGGCTTCGGAGCCCAGGGCGAGGATTTTGGTGAAGGCCGCGAACCGTCTGAAGCGGACTGCGTGTTGGAGAACGTCTTCGTTGATTTCGTTGGGGACCCGGATTAGGGACATTGCGGGATTCGAGCTCGCCAGGGCGTCCAGGATTTCCGGTTCGCCATTTCCCACTGCCGCGTGCTAGGGGCCTGGTGCGTTGAGGGCAAGATCGAGGTTATTCCTTTCGCGCAGCTTGGATAGCTGCGGGGGCTCGGCGTGCTTGAGGAGTTGGGATATGGAACGCGGTTGTAAGGGTGTGTTGCCTGACGGCGCGAGATCCAAGGGCCCCGGCCCGACCTTATCTTGGTGCGGCCAGATGCTGAAGAATGCTTCAGGGCTATGTCTGATGATGAAATCGAGGTGGTTCCCTGTGCCCGGGATGCCGGTCAGGGTGGGGGCGCTGGGGCGTTCAAATGCCCAGTCACGATTGCGCTTACATGTGTACAGGATATAGTGGAAGGCCAGGAATGACGGGCCCTTCTTCTGGCCGTTGTTCCAGGCTAGATAGGCGTAGCTGCATTGGCGGGTGAAGCCGTGTGGGTTGGGCCAGCGGCCTGACCGGTGGAGGGCAATGAGGGCGTGGATCTTGTCTGTCTTGATGAGCTGGTCGATCGGCGAGCGGGTGCGTAGTGTGAGGATGTTAGCGTGGATTGTTTCTCTGGGCTGGGGGAGAGGTGTGGTGGGAAATGTCTTGTTATGCCAGGCTACCAGCTCAGCTTCACTGTCGATGCGCGGGATATTCGGCCACAGGTGAGGCTGCTTTTTGCCGTAGTCGAAGATTGAGACCGCGTGGTCGGGATACATGCCCATGTAGTTGATGAGTTCGTCGCGGGTGTATTGGGCTAGATTCGTGGGGTCTAGGTCGGGGTAGCTGGGGTCTGGAGAGGGCGCTGGGCTGGGCGGAATGCCCTTCCAGATGTTGTTGACTTCTTTGAGAGGGAAGGGATAGGCCATATTGGGGGCTTTGCTGTTGCGTACTCTGATTGTGGTGGGAATTTAGGTTATGTATTAACCCAACCCTGATTGATATAGGTGTGGCGCAAGCTTTTACCTATACAGGTGGATCTAGACAGCATCAGTCTCTACGTGTTCAGGTACCGTTTGGCCAAATATTCCAACATAATGAGTGATTAGAGACCAATGGTAGGAAATACCTTTTTCGATTTGGCCACAACCACTGTGCATGCAGCTTCTAATACGAGCAAGCACACCCTCCTATGCGAAACGCCTATTTCAAGCTCTGACACCTTAGAAACAACAGGCTATATCCAATTCTTTGTCCACTGACATCAGTACAATGAAGCCGTGTTTCATAGTCCGCCTACTTTAGAACAATGCACCCCCTCCCGTCTCATAATGCTTT
Organism: Aspergillus mulundensis; assembly: GCF_003369625.1. Classification (NCBI taxonomy): domain Eukaryota; kingdom Fungi; phylum Ascomycota; class Eurotiomycetes; order Eurotiales; family Aspergillaceae; genus Aspergillus; species Aspergillus mulundensis. Next base: position 1,021,411 of record NW_020797901.1, on the reverse strand, counting down.
ATCTAGCGGTCTTGACGCTGTCAAAGGAACGAAATCTCGTTACTCCCGAAGAACTCGAAACAGCGGCCAAGGCCAAACGAGCTGTTGTTCCGTCGCGTTGCTTGACCTCGAGCAGTGCTGATAGACGGAAACCTCGATGCTGAGTATATGGTTTCTACTACTACTGTACCAAGTCCGGTCATCTGCAAGCAACTAAAGCAGCATGTACTACGGAGAGAGAGAACATAGGCGCGCATGGTGTTATATGGCAGAATCTCATATTTAACATTCTCATACACTCCACCACGGTTGGCACCAGGCCTCCTAAGTAAATCAGAAGATCAACATCAAACAGCAAAATACTACCTAGAGCTATATGTATCATCCCCCACACCAACCACAGATGATGATAACTACAGGATAGCCTCAATCTCGCTCAATCCATCATTCTTAGCAACTGCCTTCGCCGTCCGCCCAGCCGCATCCGTAGCCCCCAACACCGGCCGCCCATGCCGATTCCCCCGCCTAACCAAGCGAATAAGCGTCACCGCACGCATACACATGTCCCTCCTGGCCCTGACGCGCTGCGTAGGCGTCATATTCCTAAACCAGGGCGCCGCAAAGTTGAAGCTCAGGAAATGGACCACCGTATGGATGAGCGTTCCGCCATTGGCATTCCAGGCTGGGGGGTGAATGGGGTTGTTGATCCGTGTATAGTACCCCAGCGCCTCGCGCCAGAACCTCCTCCTCAGATTCGGCCACCGCGCCCAGGTGAATTGGGCCTCGACCCACGCGTCCACGTTTGCGCCCGCGGCGAGGAGGTTCTTGAAGGCGATGAAGTTGTTTCGGGTCGCGGCGTGCTCGACGGGTGGGACCGTGGCGATCCCGAGAACTATCGTGTCTATCTGCCCCTGCGCAGCACTTCGCTGGAGAAAAGTCATGAAGTTGGCGTGTGGGTTCTCGATCGCCAGATACCAGGCTCCCGGGGTCGTTGCGAGGTCAAGTCCATTGTTAGCCTTGAGCTTCTCCGCGCGGCCGCGGGGTAGCCTTTTGCAGAGGGCTTCGATGCTCGCAGGTTGCAGGGGTGCCTGCGCCGTGTTTAGCTGGATGTGTCCGGCAGCCGGCGTATCAAGGGCATCCCAGTAGCGTATAAACGAGGCATACGGCGCATTCTGCATAACAAGGTCCAGGTGGTTCAGTATCGCGGCCGCGGGGGCCCCGGGTATTGAGAGCGTAAGGGCGGGGACGGTGACGCGGTCCATCGCATAGTTGCGATTCGCCAGCGCCTTGTGGAGGATATAGTTGAACACTAGCCATTCCGGCGGCTCCGGCTGCTGCGCTTGCTGTGCGGCCCCGGCCTGCGCTGCCTGTGTCGCCTCGTAGGCCGCCTGTTTGGCGAGCATATACTTGGCTGCGGCGTTGAGGTAGGTCGAGCCCGTGGCGTCGTAGCCCAGCGGGTCCCAGTTATATGTGGCCTCCAGGGCAACAAGGGCGTGGATAGCGTCGTTCTCAATAAGCCTGTCTATTGGCCAGAGGTTCGCAGTGACGTTGTTTAAAATTGCTGTCCGGGCGGCCTGGGTTGTAGGGTTGAGCGGGGTGCCTGGGTAATAGATTGTGTGCCAGCCGACAACGTCGGCCGGTGTTTTGAGCAGTTGGATGGATCTCCACCAGTAGGTGTGGATGTTTGTGCTGTATGGGCCGCGGCTGTTGAAGGGGTTGATGCCAAACATGAATATTTGCACGGCGAGGTTTGGGAAGTCTTCCATTGCCTGGATGAGAGGGGCCCCGGGGTAGTTTTGTAGGCCGTTGAGGTTGGGGGGGACTTTGGCTGGGTCGGGAATATGGGGAGGGAGTGGGTTGCCGGCCCATATTGCTTGGATAATGGGGTGTACACGGCGTGGCATTGCGTATGTTATGCGCTTGGTATGTATTGAATATAGGTCTTGATATTAGTTGTTTCTCGACATTGCCCAAGCTCCTGTGCAACCTTAGGATTGACATTGTTATATACATTAGCCTCCCTTAGAAGATTCATTGCTATATATACTTCACACACAGTATAAAACAAGTAGATAAAGAACAGCATAGAGCATCCGTTTCGTTATTGTTTCTAACAATCTATGGTTGAGCAGGTTTCTTTGTACATTTTGTACCAGACAACCCAGGCCTGCAGCATTCCATATTTCCAACAATTGTTAGAATTGATTTTTGTGTACTACCGAGAAACTCACTGGTTGTTGTCCGAGGTAGCATTCAGGCGGGTTCAACCTAGACAGAACTTTCAAGGGTCCCGAGGTCAGTACCAACAGCTGCTGGAGCCATAGCAAATAGAACAGCCTGCGCTTACAGTTTGAATAAGCGTCAAACAGAGAATATAGTTGTAATTATCTATGTACACGGATTATACTATACACAACGGCCTGGGTCAGCACCAGGCTTCCCGACAAGCACCATAAACATAGAACAATTGGGCATATATAAACATCAGACGGGATACTCCCAGATGCATAAAACAGTGTCTCTACCTCCTCCTCGTGCGCCTTATCGGATACCGATGCCCAGGGACAATAGTTGGATCATCAATATTAGCACTGGGGGCCGGGGCCGGCCCCTGCGCAGCCGCCTGCAGAAGGTTAGCGGCAGTATGGCTCCCATCAACCGCCGTGACTATAGTCGCAGTGGCCGTCAGCGCGTCATCAAGGCCCAAGATCGCATGGTGTCTCGCAAGGGCCCACGCCGTGCGCCCGTTGATATCCGTCGTCGCCAGATTCGGCTGCCCGTGCTGATTCCCGCGGCGGATATAGTAGATCATCTGGACAGCGTCGTGGGTGAGTCTTTTCCGCCTTGACGCCATATCGCGCGGGTGGAGCGAGGTGAAGATGGGATCAGTCACCTGGTTGTGGAGGCGGGTGACAACGCGGTGCAGGAGGGTCCCGTTCGCTGTGCCATTGGGCGGGTTGATATTGCGGTAGCCACGCAGCCCGGCAGCAAAGAAGTCGTCCGGCTCGAGGGCTTTGTCGTCATTCTGCGGCCAGTTGTTGTCGAGTTCGGCCTCGACCCAGGCGTCTATGTTGGCGCCCAGCCGGACCAGGGTCTTGAAGGCGCCGACTTTCTTATTTTCGTGCGCGTATTCCACCGGGCGTCCCCACCCGACGTTGCCGCTGACTTGGTTGATTCGGGCTGGCCCTACGCCGGGCATCGGGAGAGGCGGCTGCTCTCTTTGGATGAAGTCCATGAACTCCTTGTTATTGGGGTTCCAGACGGCGTGGTGCCAGGCATTGGGGAGGCTCGCGAGATTCAACTGGTTGTGCTGGTGCATATGCTCTGCGTCGAGGACGGTCGTCTTCTTGCAGAGGGCCTCGTGGCTTGTTGGGTCCAGGACAGCGGCCGGGCCTCCGAGGACGAGGTGTGGAAGGGCAGCTCCTGGGGCCTCGTCGAGGGCCTTCCACCACTTTGAGAAGGCGTCGTACGGCCCATCCTGGATGGCGACGTCGAGGTGGTTCAGGACCACCGGGGTGTCTGTGAGACGTTGGTCGATCGGAAAGGCCTGGGCAAAAGCGCGGTTGGTTTGGGTCTTGTACAGAATGTAGTTGTAAACGAGATAACCCCGTCTGTTTGGATCCGTGATGTCGAGGTTCGCCTGGAGGGCTGTTTTGAGGAAACTGCTCCCTGTCGCTGCATACCCACTGGGGTCCCAGTGATTGACGGCATGCAGCGCGTGCAGAGCATGGAGAGCGTCTCGTTTGACAAGGGTGTCAAGCGGCCGCGGATGAGCCGCAGCATTTCTAACGATGGTGTCTGTAGCGCCTGGTGTCTGAGGGTTAAGGGTGTTCGCCCCGAAGGTGTTTAAATGCCAGTTGGCCACGTCGGCCGGGGTCTGGAATGGCCAGAGGTTCAGCCACTGGGCCCCGATGTTGCCTGGCTCGGTTGCCCATTCGAAGATATACACAGCGTGGTTGGGGAACTTTTCCATGTACGTTATTAGCTGGTCAGAAGTGTACTGGCCGAGGTTGGCCAGGTCAGGAGCAGGCCCGCGATTTGGATCGGGTCTATGCTCGGGAAGCGCGCCTTTCCAGATACCCTTGATGATGGGTGTTCTTGGGATGGGGCGTCGTCCTCTTTTGGGGCGGCGTGGCATTGCGTACGTTTGGTGTGTTTTTGAGTAGAATAGTAGGTCTTGATGGTGTGGTATAAAATCCTTCAAGAGAGTTGACATGGCTTATGTAGTTGTGGAAAATCACATAAAACATCTTTTCCATCTATACTTAGAGCCATGTTTTATGTATTGCTTCAAGTTATGCTTCAGGTCCTGTCCCCTAACAATGTTGGTCGTTTTCTTTATGCACGCTTTGTCTAGGACAACCGAGCCTGCACCATAGTACCGAAGAACCATGGTATTGGAACTCTATGTACGGGTGAAACATTCCCCCATTGTTCTTCGTACAATTGAACAAAGGCTTCAAACGGGGAAACGTTTCTGCTGGGTTGTACTAAATTAAGATGCTGTAACCAACGGGAGACTGGCAGATTAGGAGTTAGTAGAGAGTACCATTTTGGCAGCATGGCCGATGGACACTCAGAAGGAGGGCAAGCAGTTTGCAAAAGGCCAGGGTAGTAGTTCAGAGAATGTATCGACAAGATGTATAACCTCGAACCTCAAAAGCAACGTGAGACTTCTGTTTAATTCCCGTTCTGTATACGCAGAACCTTACGATTTCCAACATTACGAGAAAGAATATGATATACATGCTAGGTATCATGGTAGGCTGTAGTGGTTACTTCAATGGGCCTTCAAGATGCGCCCACCAAACGACGTACAATGCGAAGACCCTCAATCATGCCTGAATGCTGACGATTCTAAAGCCAAGACACAGATTACGGATTACTATAGAAGGAATATTCGATTTCAATCAAGTAGAAGATGAGATTCTTGAGAGAGCCTCAAAGATGGAGGACGGAAGAGAAGACGAAAATCTACAAGAGGACAGAGCAACCCTATGCATACCCTACGCGACGGGTCAACCTGTGGGTGGGCCTTCCACTCTGGGGAACATACTTAGGGCTCCAGCTCCAGGTTCAGCAGGAGATAGTGCGCTAGCCCTGTCCAATGGACGCCCGGTTCGTTCAGAAGAGTACCCGGTATACTGTGCTATCCGCTGAGGAGAAGTAAACATGGCGTGCCGCAGCCTATAGGTGCTCCTGAATCAGTATCGTGCGGTACATGGTCTCACAGGTCCCAAAGATATACCAGCGCTACCGGACATGCGGGAGCCATGTTATCTACTACCATTATAGGGTAGGCATTAGATAAACCGCTCATTAACCTGTAGGGGGCGCACTATCCAAGATCTAGACATGGTCTTGGCATTGCGACGGGGCATAGACGGATAGGAGGGCTACGCTCTGAAGTGCATAACGGGGTGGCATCATATTTGGTCTTCTTTCTAGTAGCTTCGTTGAATAGCAAACCCCCGTTCAGTGCCTGGATGCCGTCAGTCACGCCCGTGCTACTGTCGCCAGCACATAAACCGTTGCTTCTAATGCTTTTGAAAAGGCGATTCAACCACATACGACCACAGGGTGTGGAGAACAGGGCTTCCCGTCCGCTCAGCCGTACTTAAACCACACGCCGGCTGGTTAGTAGTATGGTGGGTGACCACATGCGAATCCCAGCTGTTGTATGTTTTTGTTTTTGAGGCTTGCCCAGTTGAAGTAGCAGTGCCGTTCGGTCTGCGCAGGCCAAGCCGTTATTTTCGTATTCCGGCCAATCAGCAGCGCAGATAATGTGCATCTATAATCGGTTATAGGCGTAAAGAGTGATAAGTGACGAATTTGCGATGCTTGAGAGGTACCTTATGGAGTAGGTGTGGTCCTATGTAGCACTGCCATTGGTAAATCCTAGTATGCACAAAGCAGCCCAGCCTTGCAAACTCTCTAGAATGTCTCCGGTCGTTGCCCACCGAATCTACCACCAAGGCTATGGAAAAAGGTTTCGAGCCCTCGGCAGAGCTGGTAATAAGCGAACCCCAGGCACAAAACAAGGGCAACTATGGGATGATAGGACAAGTACTTGCCTATGTTACACAGACCCCACCGGGGGTCTTTACAGAGGCATTCATCTCTAACTAAGTATTTGAACAGAGGGCCTTTCTGGGTCTTCTGGGTCAAAGGCGCCGAAACCATACAAAATTATTGCTGCTTTTGTGGTTACGGGACAATTCGTAAGAAGTCCTTGGGTGTTTGACCCCGTCTCAGAAGGCGATTTCTGTGGGGGACTTGAGTTAAGAATTATATCAATGCTTCAGCTAGGCCATTACCTCGACGAGCATCGACCACCTATAACAAAAGACTAGGCCATATCCGCCGTTACATGCGGAGATGTACCGTGAGAGTTATCCGAGGCGCCTCGTTCGTTTTACCCCAAGATCTTGGTGGATAGAAAACACGGTGAATCAAGAGACCATAGTGAATGAAGAAGACCTCGGGACTGGGCAAGACCAGCTCCCGAACTCATGACAATCAGGTATATATAGCACCATAGTAATCATCTCGTTCCTCGCATTTACACTCTCACACCACCACCCATCTATCCTCTACCTCCTGACTCTGCAAGAAACCCCAGAAACAACACCAACAACACCCAAAATGAACAATCGCAGCGTTTCCCACTCAGACAACCAAAAGCGCCACCCCCAGACACGCCCCGACTCAACCCGCTCCCAAAAAACCCACAACATACCCAATATCCCAGTAACCCGTGACAGAGTGGAGCGATACATCGCGTCCCCTTCCAGCCTCGAAAAGCACGGCTACCGGCTGAACAACGTCACAACCAGCTTGGAGAAGACAGAGAAAACAGCCAACATCGTCGCGCTCAAGGTCCACAAGACTGACTGCAACGGAATCACCCTCAGCGCGGTCGACGTCCAAACAGGCAACACCCTCCTTGACCGCGAGTACAACAACCCAATGGCAGGAACCTCCACCGTCGACCTCAACCTCTGCGCGGAGTTAGCCAGCAAGGACGTCACCACGTACATGAACCGCTCGACAATCCTCGTGATGTACGATGGCCACACCGAGCTGAACCTGCTGCGGATCGCACACCGTCATATCGTCGATCTGAAGATCCTGAGCGAGAAAGCCGTTGTTGCCGTGTATGGTCCGAAGAAGGAGCACCTGGTTCATGATCTGAGCGAGTTGGCTAGGGGCCTTGGGGGCTTGAAGCTTCCGCGCCACTGTGGTAGCCCTCTTCCGGAAGCCCAGGCCATGAGGGCGGTTGTGAAGGGCCTTTTGGCGGAAGGGGGGATGGAGGCGTGGGTTGGGAAGGACAGCAAAATGTCAAAGACGGATTAACTGTGCTTTTGGCTTTTCTTGCAGTTTTGTTTTACCCTCGTTTCTCAACGGTTTACTCTCGTTTCCAGATTCTAGTTGGTTATGTACAGGAAGGACCATGCTGAAACCTTATGTTCTCTCTGTGCCCAACTGAGAGAATAAAGCTCTGCTACCCATATTGCTTTGAATCGCACTAGAACAAGGCGTAGACTAAGAGTAAGTCCGATAAGTAAGCTGTAAAATGCTCTGTGTCCTGGCTACTGAGCGACGTTCTGCTGTGACATTGAACACTAATTAGGTGGGAGTTGAGCTCTAGGTATCTTTAGCAGCTACGGCAATAAGAGTAAATTAACAGCCATCACGTATCTTTGACTGTAGCTACCAACCTGAACCTCTCAAAAAGACTCTAAGCCAAGTTGGAATAAATCTACCTTACCCTGTTCAATTAGGAGTTAGTCTTTTTCGACAGGGTAATTTGACTATTCGACAGGGCTTTCTGAAGCGGAACCCCAATTGGGAACGGGTGCTGACATAATTAACCCGTCGTCGCTTTTTAATTAGGTTTAGCTTAGCGGTAAAATACTCCGCGCGGGCGCGTAGCGCTTTAAATTCTAACTTTTTATATAAAATTTAGTATTTAAACTGCAGGCCAAACATGTGTAAGTTTTAACTATTAAACTAGTACTTATACTAACTAATAAAAGGCCTAAAATTTAATTATACCTAGCATTAACTCCGGAACTCCCACTGAAATAATACCTCCGGGCTGTTATTATTAAGGTATTTAGAATTAAATTTAGCGGGGTTAATTTTAGCGGGGTTAATATTAGGGGCAGGAATATATTTAAAAATAAAGCTATTATTATTTTTAGGCTAGATTTCTAGTTTGTTATTTTTAGTATTCATGGCTTAAATTTATATAAAATTATTATATAAATCTTAGCCCATGGTTCTTAACAAAAATCACCACTAATTACATAAGGAGTTAAGACATGGCTAACTTAGCCGGAAAAACGGTATATCCGGCCCGTTCCCAATCGGGGTTCCGCTTCAGAAAGCCCTGTCGAATAGTCAAATTACCCTGTCGAAAAAGACTGACTCTTCAATTAGCCCCCAGACTGTATCAAAGTCAGAAAGCGGATGATTGAACCGGCAAGCCGTTCGAATAGTCGCTCTGCCTCCAGCCTGCATCCTTATATCCAAGTGGCCATGCTAGTCCAAGTATCAGTACCTCTCCAATCGTCGTCTTTTGATCAGTAATCATAAATGCTATCACTAATCTCAGGTAAGCACCATTTCTCGTATTCAGCAGCGCCCAGGAACTCGGATCTCCAGGCAGATGCGCCCGTCTGGCGACCAGGTGCTGCGTGAGAACCCTTCGATTGGATGACGAAAAGCAGTCAGTGACCTCATGAGATCAAGAGCCTCTCCCCGACTAGACAGATGATGCGGGGTGACTCGTATTCGGCATGTGGCGTTTTCGGCGATCTTGGGGCTCGTATTCGCTCAGATATATAACTGCCATGGACAACCACATTGACAAGAAACATCAGGAGCAATGGTCTTGAAGCCTCAAGAGAAGCAACCACTAAGATCAATATCCTACTCAAAAGACCATTTTACATTTCCTAACGAGCTCGAGCTAGAATGGACTTCAACCCGGACTCATTCACCCCCACCAGCCGCATCGACCACGTCGGAATCAACGCGCCATCCGATGCCTTCGAGCCCTTGATAGAGTTCTATCTCAAAGCCCTCACACCTCTCAAATACAAGGAGATCATGCGATTCCCCGGCGCCGTCGGGCTCGGCGACCAAGTGCCCGACTTTTGGATTTCGGAGACAGAGACCGACGTGCCGCAGGGTGTGCATTTTGCGTTTGTCGCGGACGGTATGAGTTCGCTGTATTCGGGGATACTGAGCAGGGGCTAATGTAAATAGATCGCAAGACAGTCGATGCGTTCCACGCGGCTGCGCTCGAGGCGGGAGGGAAGTGTAATGGGAAGCCTGGGCTGCGGGCGGAGTATCATCCCAACTACTACGCGGCGTTTATTGTTGATCCGAGGGGGAATAATGTTGAGATTGTAAGTCTAGAATCATTCTGTCTGTGCAACGGCTGGCTGATAAGGTAGGTGTGCCATTTGCCTGTGAAGGAGCCATGCAGGCGCTGGGGGGGG